>NC_053488.1:45055288-45310815 GCF_015227805.2 Hirundo rustica
TTTTATCCTTTATCTTTGCAACAGTATGAACAACATACTGTCAGCTTTTTGTCCCTCATCTTTCATGGCGCCCAGCTTTAATTGGCAGAGGTTTGCTTCAAGTACCCAGTAGCTGCCATCAAACGCTTTCTGGGTCAATGAACTGTATTCATTGCTGTGAATATAGGATGTGCTCAGAAATGAAACAAAAGCACATGATTTTCAGGACATCTTGGCACAAAGATCTTGATCAGTTAGGTATCACCCTGGTTTTTCTGAGTTTTTTAAAGCCTTTTGATTGTTCATAAAATGGAGTCAGACCTTTTAGCTACTGCACAATATTAGGAGCAGTTTCTACCTTTTTCTCACAGATGTAACATAAACAAATCCTTTGTTTTTCATTCTCTGTCCTTTGTTTGCATATTTCTAACCTGAAAACAATCGTAACTGACAGCTGGTTTAGCCACTTGGCTGAGGGGTGAAAAACCCCAGAAGCCAATCTTCTGCTAGACCCACAAATGTATAAAAAGTACGAAATAAACAGGCAGAGGCTCTCCACCTCGTTCTCCACCTTGGCTCAGCCTTGAGCTCTCTCGGAGGAACCCTCTACCCTGTGAAAATCTCTTGACTCTGTGTGATTGCTTTGCATATCCCAGTCACAGTTAGGTTTTGAAAAGCCTGAAGAAAAGTTTTCAAAAGAGAACTTTTGACCTATTGCAAGGATAACTATGAACTAAATTACTATCTGGGACTTCTAGACTTAAAGTAGAACAAAGTAACCTCAATTCAGCTGCAGCCCAGACATAATGCAGTCCACCTCTTTTGATGGCTCATGAATAAAGGCATAGCTACCATATGGCAGTTATCTAAATAATGCAGCCTCCTCATCTCAAAATATCACATAGTCCAGCCCTAACCTCGAAAAACAAAGTGTACTTTTAATTGGATAAATCCAAGTGCTAATACTCTAGACTGCAAAACTGCCAAGCCACTTGGGCAAAGTTCCTTTCATGAACTGATTAACATCTCAAGAAACACACTTAATGAAGAGGTAGTATACTGAAGAATACTGACTCTCACAAGTCCTATATTAATCAGAGACTGATTAATTAGGCTGAAAAGCAACAACTGAAGAAATAAAATGGAACAGTTTTGAGTGGTTTCTATCACATTCAAGTGTAGGCTATACTACCCTGATTCTACTTCATTGCCTTTTGCACTTCCACACTAATATTTCTTAGCATAAATAATATTTTTTTTTTCCGGGTATAAAGCAAATTGCCAATACTTTTATCACAAGCTAACATATAACTGGTGTTGATTTGACACCCTCACAGCCCTGTCCACTGGCCTTCAAAGAAAAGATCTGGCAGGTTTTTCTCTGATGCACAGTCAACTTCAACCTAGATTTTATGCAAACTATATTTCCTTACACAATATTCATATTTAATTAAATAGGAAACTGCAGGGTTTCCATACAGTTCTGTAAATACCTATAAAATTTAATGGAAGTTTCTATACTTTGAATTTCTACAAAATGCTCAACAGAAACTATGAAGAAGAATGCTGCAATTGTCTTCCTTGAACCTTTGAGCTTCATGGAAATTCCTCACTATCCTGTTTCCCAATGTCGGTCTCACAGCCAGCTTTGTGTTGGGGCTGTGTAACAGGGACGCCTGCAAGTATCCTGCAGCCACCTCTACAGACAAGAACCTAACAGCTGAATTCTTTGTGCTAATGGTCCTTTACCATTGACATACTTTGGACACAGGTTTGACAGAGAAGCAACTACTTCAGTTTTTGCTTTCAGAAATGGTGAAGCCTGAGATTTAGCTTCATTGAACACAGACTTTGCATCCCTAATGAGTTGCTCCTTTATATTCTTTCCATATCAGCAAATGCTTGTCATTTCAGTGCTAAATATATCATATCTAAGCATCCTATTTTTATGTAGAAACAATATTAAAAGGTAATAACTGCATATTTGATTTATTGAAGCAAGTATCCAACAAGGAATCTACTCAGTTTTAAGATGTATGATTTGTCTTGGACATGGTATAAAAAATTGTTAATTTTAATTAATAATATGTATACATATATACAGAGATACACATACAGTATTTGCAATAGTTCTTTAGGGAAGCCCACTTTGCTCTTTCTCATGTTGCCCTTCTCTTACTTATTAACCCTGAACCTGAATCTGAATATTGAAAATCTTATTTTTCAATAGAAACTTCAAAGCATTTTTAGTGAGATGATAAGTATATGGATGTATCCACAGTGTAACAATTCCTTCTCATCCTCAAGTCCCATTCAGTCAATGCTTATGGGACAAAAACTGGCTGCAGGAGAAAAATGTTGAAAAATCATGTATCTTCTAGAAACAGTTGTCAAAGTCAGGAATTAAGGATCAAGTATGCCACTAAAGCCTGGCTAAAACATACCAGCAGTAAATATCATTCAAGATTATGCTCAGATTGAATTCCAACATTCGATTTCTACACTGGTATCTGCACATTTACAGTGTGTCTAATCCAGCTACACAGCTGACTTAATTAAAAGGCAGATTCATTCCTTTCATGCCCTCTCCCTTTTAAGTCTGGCAAAATCAGTACCCCAATCCCAACCCCAAGCCAAATCAACACATGCTGTAGCATAAAACAGCCTTTCCCTTTTAACTGTAAAGTTGTTTTTCCATGTTCTGTAGTAAATTGCTGAGTGGTATACCAGTAATCAACTTGATTCTAGAAGCTAGGAAACTAGTACACTTATATACACACATATATATGCACACTATGTATATACAGTCCTTACAAGTTGTTTGCTGGATCAGCTTAGCTCTAAAACTAAAGCTAAAATTTTCTACCACAAATCAGAATATAAAGATTGTAAAACATTAATTAACAATAACATTCCTAAAAAGCAGGAGGAAACATATACTAACTTCTGGGGATTAAATTGAGAGAGATTAAATGACAATAAAATCTTTACTTGCTGGTAATACGAATGGCTTAGGTCAATATAATGCACATGGACAGTCATGCAAAAATGTTATGACTGAAAATCAAGGTCTGTTGAATGAACACTAACAATACAACATGGCATAACCAAAACTTTCAGGTCTGACTGACAGTTTCAGCAACTTTATTATTCTGACTTAGTGCCACATTTAAATTTGGATTCTGCCCTGCTTGACAGACTGCTCTTCTTGAAGTTTAAGATGCCCCTAGGCTTTTTAAACATCTGACTCTAATAATTCTCCTCATACCAAAACTCTTACTATCTTACTTTGATCAATCCCACAACGAAGAATAGAATTGAAAGCTATACTTCCTAGCTTGGCTGCTGACAGTTAAGACATAGGAGTTTTGTTCATTTGCAGCTAACCAGAATTTCCAAAATAAGGTTATAAAATATCTGTTTCTTGGATTTTCTTACCCCTACTGAAGGACTGAACTTTTTAAAATGTTTGGAGGCTAACAGATGCTTCTCAGCAGACATTGGCAGCCAGCAGTTCTACAAAGCAGCCCCATATCCTCTGAACCTGCGACTGCATAATTTTGGTGACATCTATAGATCTTCAAGGATGAGAGAACTGGGCACTGTCCAAACACACTGGAAGTCATGATGTCTTTTTTCACAGCTATTGTAAAGTCTTTTTAAAAAACATACCCCGGTTGGCAAGTATTTAGTGGGATTCCTCAAAAGCAAGAAAAAAAGTAAATAAAAGAAGTGTGTGTAAAAAACAAGACACTATCTAATTTTGCATATTTTCATTATTACAAGCAGTCATCAGATAAAAATTAAGTACATCTTCCCCAGCTTGCTTCCAAATAATTTAGATTATTACAGAAGAAGATAATATAGAAACTGGAAAAAAAACCCTAGCAAATGTTGTCGAAGAGCATTTAAAATACAAATATATATAAAGTTGGGGGGAAAAAAGTGTTTCTCAGCTTGAAAATAAAAGGAAGAATCTGTCAAAGCTGCACGAACTAGCTGATCTCCAAATCAAAGTTGTGAAGAGAGGTAGATTAAAATATAGTTATTGAGTGTGGAGACACTTTTACTGTATTGCTGTACTTGATTTTCCAGTGACTTTTTTCATTATTATAATTCCTTTCTTGCAGGATTGATTGTCTGCAAGGAAACACAGAATCTGATTCTTTATTGCAGTATTAAACCAGAAATATCTGCCAAGTGTCCTTTAAAATCTATGGTTACAAATACTATTTACAAAAAAACCTCTCCATTTGAATTTTATAACTGAGTTTTTAAAGGTCCTGTAGAATAAATCATAATTAAATTCAATTTTTATAGGAGGTCTCAACACAGAGACTGGAAATTAGCATCCATACTTAGAGAAATAAAACAAGTACAGATTTTCTGTTATCCTGAGGTAGCTAGGTTATTGAAGTCAATCAAACTGAATAAGAAAGGCCTTTACTCTAAGAAAAAATAAATATATTTGTTTCTATCAAAGCTACTATGAACAAATCATCTGTTGCTAATGTTTGTAATTGACACTCAAGTTACTATAATTCTCTTTAGCAGAATACTGGCTTTCGGTGTGCCTTTTTTTACCCTTTATTTTTTCTGTCATATCTCAATGTTTTGGTACCTTTTCTTTTTCTGAAATTTTCTTTGACTCCTCAATTCATTTCCACAGAGCTACGAATATTTTTTTAAGGCGAATCCATTCAGACTCCACATTTAGCTAGCCTGTGAGAGAGAAAAGTCTGACCAGACCAGATTAAATAGAAAAAATGCATTCTTAAAAATAAAGTTGGGTTTGAATAAAAATAATTGCTATTAGTATTAAAACACCTTTAATTAAAACTGCTGAAAACAGAAAATGTTTAAAACCCCACAGCTTATTCCCTAAAAAGCACATACTCCAGACACTGATAACACTGTGGACAAATATACCTGAGTGCTTCCTGGCATCTGTGAGGGCACCTTGAAATTATTTCATATCAAGAACTTTTTTGTTTCTCTTTTGGCTTACAGGACAAATAATTTATCTTCTTAATGATATTTTGTGTATGGGTTCAACCATGTAAATGAATCTGTGTACTTCAAAAGAGCTAAGCATAATAAATTATTTTATTATAGAGTATTTGTTGATCATTTAATTTCCTTACCTCACTGCAGGAATGAATGTTTTGTTGGGGAATAAGCATTAACATCAATAACTCAGATTTTTTTTCTTTCTAAAAAGGAGTTATATTCCTTTAAGATTTCAAGAAAATCCGGGAGAAAAATGGTGAGTTGCTGATATCCTGAGCTGTTTTGCCAGGCAGCTGAGGGAGAAAAACAGTGCCCAGCCTAGTCAGGACATCAACTAGTGGCTCATTTCCCCTTCTGCTCACTTAAGGCTTTGCCCTGCACAGCAAGAAGGTGTGGTGTGTACAGGAGGTTTAAACTGCCTCAACAGTTCCAGAGATAATGCGCTGCTTACAGTCTCACTCGTCAGAAATTCAATGTGTATCAAGACAAGAAAGGGAAAAAAAAAAAAAAAAAAAAGAAAAACCAGACGGTGAGCACCATGTGCCCCTCTGCTCAGAGCAACCTGCCACGTACACAGATAGTGTATATCCAGGTTTTTTTCCCAAAGACATCTTGATACAATCAATATCACCTGACCCACCACCACCCTTACAGACACATTTTTGACTTGCAGGATGAAGTCAAGCTCTGGCATTTTGAAAGAGGTCAAAATACATAAGAAGACCTGGGTTTTACTTTCAGAAATATGAGGCTCCTCAGAGAAGAGGAGCCTCTGTTGCTAAGAGAAAAAAATCTTAGTTTGCATTTACTTCAAACTTTGCCAAATCCAAGTCAGAATTATAAAAATTAATGCTTACTGTCTGTTAGCCTGATGATCAAGACTAATGGGTTGCATTAAAAAATAGTTACAGAAATCTTAATGCAAATTTTAAAATAATTTCACACAGCGATATGAAGAAAGGGTTTCGGGTTTCACCTCTGCCAAACCAGCAGAAGCAACGGTGGGAACTGGAAGGAAACTACCTGTACTAAACAATCTGATAAGAATAAGAATGGGAAAATATTTTGTTATCTGGATAGTTATTAACCCGGGAAAAATATAAATTCATATTAATAAGAATACAAATATAATAATGAAAGTTATTCTAAAAACATTTAAGTCCGTTGGAATTTTCAGAACTATTTCAAAGCATGAAACAACAAGCAACAGAATTCCTCCACTGCACAATCAAATTCATGTACTTGTGCCTATTTTTCTTCGAAAAGCTTGAACCAAGAAATAGTAGAGATATTAGAGATATGAGTGTTTTATAAATTTTATAAAAATACCAGACAAACTAACAGATAATATTGAAGGGGGGGGGGGGGGGGGGGGGGGGGGAGGGGAAAAGTATTATAAGGCACTTCCTTTTTTTCTAATATTGCTAATTTAATTTGGAACTTTCTGATGCGAGATGCATCAATATATTTTATTCATGTTATTGAATTTTCCATCTGTTTCTAAATATTTTGTCCTTAAATCAATTCTGTGCAAATGTGCTGCCTTATACTGCCTGTGTAGAAATATGGACTATTGGAAACCCTAAATACTTAGGCAGCCTGTCATAGTTAACCAATGGCCCGTGTGCTATACATATACAAAAAGCACCAAAATGACAATGCCCGAAGTATTTAATACCTTAAATTAATATAGACACAAAAGAGAACAGTTTTTTTAATAACACCAAAAGCCATCCAATTGTTAGAAAAATTTTGGTTTCCAGGAAAAGAGTTTATTTCTCAAAAGTAATTATAAATTAAACATCTGTCCTTTTTAAACATTAATATAAAGCAGAAATACTTCTATCACTAACCATTAACAAGTAAAGCAATGCTGTACTACGCAGTGTAAGGCTAGGAAATGCAAATTGTTTGTGAATCTATTCAGGATACAGCTCATTAGCAAAGAACAATGAAATAAATTATTTGGCAAAATGCATCTTTTATAAGCTCTGTGAACATAACCTTCATTGTATCAAATATCTGATAAACCTGAGAAACTAAATATCTGATTAAAAAACCCCCAAAAACTAAAAATACACTCTTCCTGAAAAACTATGTTTTCAACCTCTATTTTTGAAACTAAAGACACTGTCTTAAGAAGAAAATTAAATTTTTACATATCGTAATGAAAATTTAAAGACCAAGCAGAATGCCCCAATGAGATAAAGTCCACAGTACACATTTCATATGTCATGTTTTGTTTTGATACAGAAACTTTTATCTCCATTCTAATATAAAATCACTCCTCAAGTAAAGATAATTAAATACAATAGTAAATTGAGTCTTCTAAAGTGAAGAGTAATACAATTTTAATATATGATAGTTCTGTCTTACCATAAATGAAGGACAAGAGCACTGCTTAGACCAGGCAATTCCACAGAAAAATAATAAAAAAATGTTATTCTGAATGAATTATGTTCTGAAATACTTCAACCACGATACCCAGAAAAACAAATTATAAAGTAAAATACAAAGCTATTCCATCTTGCTAATAAATAAACATACCTATTTTCCAGCTTTTCAGGTACAATGTTTACAAGTGTGGGTTGTTTTGTTTTGTTTTTCATTATTAGGAGGGGGAAGAAATGAAAACAAAAACAAAACCAAAAATAAAACAAAAAAATAACAAACCCCAGCAAGATCGAGAGAAAGAAAATGGAGAGGAAAGAAAAACTACAAGGACATAAATTTAGAAAATACGAAGTCAGCTTGAAAAAGGCTCAAATTGCAAACCTTAAATTCTTTTACTTTGTTTTAAAATTCAATCCAAGAGTCAGATGAATTAAACATTCTCCAGCATTTAACTCTGCTGCTTTTGTATTCTTTTTATCAAGAGAATGTTATAGTAATATAGCCACCATAAAATCTTAAGTGTGTCTTCTGTGTGCTAATACAGTCTTTAAAAAATGTAAAAATCTCAAGTGTTTTGTTTTTCAAGGTATTCACCAAACATCAAACTAGCAACAAGAAGTTTTCCTCTACATTTGATGGGGGTTGACATTAATTTAAGAAACAACTCAACCTACAGACTGCCTTTAAGACTAAATAAATAATTAATGATACCCCATGCCACTTTGTTTCAGGTTCAAAATTAGAAATAATTTGAGAATCCAAAAAAAAAAGAGCTGTAAAACAAAGTTGTCATATCCTGTATCAAACCTAGTAGTGAGGGGAAAATGGGTAAACCTCCTCTCTGCAAAAAATATAGACAGACCAAGCAAAGAGGGCAGCCAGAGTAAATAATAAAGCATAATGAAATAGTAAATAATAAAATATTCATACCTAGATGTTTTAATTAGAGAGGAAGTCTGAAACACTATACAGTGAAATTGAATTCTCCAGGGAGGAAATACTTAAATTAGAAGAACCGACATATTGCGACTAAAGCAGTATGCTAGACAAAAGGAGGTATGGAACACAGTCTAGACATAAACCTCGTAAAATTTTGAGCTGGCATCTACTCTGACAGTGTTTACATGCCTGAACAACGTGGTGGTTGTTTCAGTATTGACCCTCATGCCTGCCATTTCACACCTCACAGCCGCCAAGCTACTTTACAGTAATTGTACAAAATAACCTACCAAACATGGTGGGAAGAGCAAATCTAGCTGCATCTTAACATTCAGCTAAGAAAACTTTGTAAAAACTTGACCTCCACTCGACAGAGCATTTAAAGTTGACATCTGCATAAAATACATGAAAAAAAGTAAGCTTTAAAAAAAAATCCCTTAAATACAGTCTATGAGAATTTCCTACATTCAATGAAAGCCTCAGTATAAAGCACTTTGCTACTAAAACTTGAAAAAAATAGCAATTTGAAAAAAGGGAAAAACTTAAAAAAAGTTACAAAACATTTAAAAAACTGTTAAATGCCCATGTCATTATACAGCTTTCCGAAAATTCTGTCAAGTTAAATTCAAAACATTTCAGTGAATATGCACATTTTTTGAAACATCCATTTCTAATTAAAACGATTTCAAGTACATCTTTCAAATTCAGATAATTTTTTCTTAAACAGTATCTGAGCAATATAATACTGTATTGTGTACTGCATTAAGTATCAAAATATTTTAGCAATCCAAACGTCCTGGAGTGAACAGGAGATGAAACATTAGGAGATTTTTGCTTTCTGCTTACATCCACAAAATTTTAAGCATTACTGATTTGCTACAGTTCCCAATAAACCCCACATCATTAGCAACGTATTCAGTTTATATAATTATATCTTTTTAGTTTTCTCTAGTTTAGTCATTGATTATGTTATTTTGCACAGGAAAATGAACTAGATCAGGTATGACAGAAGACTGTGTTAAGACACTGCCTGTAGAATCAATGACAAACTCCTTCAGAGCTCCTTTAAAATCCTAAGGAATGGTCCTTTTCAGTTAGTACCTGGAAAACCAACTTTGAGTCTGATATTTGTTGTTTCTTGATTTGTTTCTACACAGAAAGAACATGCCCTTGATTAAGCCATTGGAAAAAAAAATGCCAATATTTTTGTGCTTCTGTTCCAATAATTAGTAGTGTGCTGGAGTTTAATAAAGAGACAACTCTTTAATCAGAAGAATTAAGAAGAAGGTGTGGAATGAAATGCTTAATAAGGCAGCCAAAAACCCAAATCCTTCTCTGTCTCTCACACAGGCAGAGCACTGTGTATCCTCTCATACCTATATTTTCAAAGAAACAAGCATCCAGAAAATATTTTTTGATGAGTCAGAGCTAGGATTTAAAAAAAAAAAAAAAAAAAAAAAAAAAAAAAAAAAAAAAAAAAAAAAAAAAAAAAAAAATAAAAAATAAAAAAAATAATTAACACTAACACAAACCATCTGAATAGCTGCTAGTGTGAATAGCCGTTTGTTGTTTGTTTTTTTTTTTTAATTGAAATATATTTTAATGGTAACAGTACCATTTCACTGTAATTTACACTTTAAAGCAAATAAACATTTTACAGATGATAAGACTTTGTTTGTAACCTACACTGATAATCACTAAAAGGGAGGCAGCACAAATGAAAACATTTAACACTTGGAACTATTATTGTTTATGGCAAGCAGTCCAAAAAAAAAAAAAAAAAAAAAAAAATCAACACATCAACCCCCTCAAAGAAGCAGCCCTGCAACAACCTACTATTTCAGAGAATAGCATTTCAGAGCCTTGCTGAAATTCCAGTTCCTGTCTAAACAAGCAGATGAATAAACAACTAGTGACTAGAATTTACGTTTAATACATTATCAAATCTCAGTGATACATAAGTGTCAGAGACACACAAAAGATGTGCAAAAAATCTACAGCCACTTCCTGCTGGGAGGTATATTATTTGAGTGGAAAAAACATAGAAGCAGATTTAGCTAAAATGTTATTCTCCTAGGAAACAACGAGAGAAAAAAAAAAACAACACAACCTCCCCCCCAAAATAACAAAAAAGACATAAAAAGCCAGTCTTCTCTCTTCCTAAAGTTAGTAACTTAGAAAAACACTCAAGTACACATATTAAAAATAGTTCTCAAAAGGAAATGCATGCTTTTCAGGACATTACAGAGGGAAGACCAAATAGTCCCTGATTCCAGAAAAGGCTTCAATGCCTTCATTCTCTTTAATGAGAGGAATTGTATGTAGAAATAAAGAACTTGATAAAATGATAAAAAAACCACAAGCAGAATGCTTCTTGACAAATATGAAATTAAGTGACAGGAGATTGTTGAGTATATAGAATTTAGGCAAATACTGAAGAAAAAACTAGCCTAACAATATAGGTGAAGTCAGCATAGAGAATGAGAAACTGTTTAATACTACAGGAAAACTCCCTCCCCCTATATGAAATGGGAGGGGGAAAGGACAGGAATAAGATTGTTGTTGGAAAGATTTTTCTTTTATTTTTGCTACACAGTTCAGAATTGCAGGGGTATATATGAACAGCATCAGAGAAGACTGACACATTGAAAGTAATGTAAGTTTATGCAGACCACCAGAAACAGTAACATAATATAAACTGGCAATTTTTTTAGAGAAGCTAGAAAGAAAATATACCAAACCACAAGATAAAGAGAGGAGAAATCAGAAGACACTGGTTACTAACAAAGTCCTAAAGACTGGCAGAAATACAGGCAAGAATAAGTAAAACAAAATCATGGAAAAATAATAGTGAAAGATCAGAATAAACACTGAGTAATAGGGGAAGTAATACCCCATTTAAATATGAAAATAAATGGAGGAAGAGATCTTGAAAAAATACTTTAAAAAGCTCTTCCCAAACATCAGTTTCTGATTAAAGAAATATAGTGTGACAATTCCAACACCAAATCCACTTGAAGTACTGAACGCTGCGGTAAAGAATCACCTTCAAAAGAACAAGGTACAGAGAAAAAAAAAAAAAAAGTCTTTCTTTTTACACAGGGGAAAGCAGAGACAAATAAAAACCATCAAGTGACAAAAAACAATGAAGTAAACAATAAGGATAATTTAGAGATGGATGGGAAGCATGACTTGATTAACCAGATTGAGAGGGAAAACAGGGAGGGGTATGAAGTCCCAAAGCAGCTCACAGAACTAGAACATAAAGGAGGATACATAGAGTACTTAAGACTTTCAAATATGTTAAAGCAAAGAACAGTAATGGAAGTCAGCGTAGACACACTTATTATACTGCAGCTGAACACACACACAAAAAAGGAAAGGATTAGAAAATGTTATTAGGTATAAGAAATGCCCTATCCATATGAGAGAATGGATAAAGAGACCACATATTCTATACAAACAAGAGTTTACAGCCCCTCTCTTAGGCAGAAATGTAATAAATTAGTAGATTGAAATAAAGAGCATGCAAGAAAACCAGAGCATTAGCATGACTTCGAAAGAGAAAGCATTATCAGTTGAATCAGATCACCGATCATTTTAAATATATCTGATCACTTACCACCTACAATATTAGAATTATGAAACTAGAATTCTGTGTCTTAAAAATATGATTTATCTTAAGTACCACTTGTAAGAACAAAACACAATAGAAATTACTTAAATTAAGAGGTTTGCTTTTTCTTTTTTTTTCCCCTTGTGGAAATGTCATCCCATTGTAACAAAATCTAAGTCATAATATAGGTTTCTATAGATGGTATGAAAAGCAGCATGACCAAGAAACTTGATACTAAAAATTAACTTTGATATAATTGCCATAATTATTTAATACACAAATGCATTTTTCTCCAAGGGAAGGCATGGTATCTTCTTTTCAAAATACAATATTGCTTCTGGGAATAAAGCCATATTTCAGTTTGCGATGTCATGGAGAAAGAGCTCCCTGTGTTAGTGATTACTGTACTCTTGAGACTAAAGTGTTTCACGAATACCTTTCTTATGCAATCGCTGGAAGCATGGATCAAGCAAGTCACCATAATCTGATGTTAAAAACTCCTTACAGTTTTGGTTCAGAGAAACTGGGGAAAAAAAAGCACACCATTGTTTTAGTAATTTTAGCTGTTCTGTTTATTTCCTTATCTAATGCCAGATCCTTTTGACAATATACATGAAAGAATTTAAGTGTACCTAGTATAATCAAAGCATTAAAATAATTTATATAGAAAATGTTACTGAATAACAATATAAGAAGTAAATGTACTTGCTCAGATAACATTAAGGACTGGAAGATAAGGTTCATTTAAATTAATGTTTATTCACAATGACCTCCATATATTCACCCAATGCTTGCATTTACTTTACTAATACAAATTTCTGATTTTGCTACTCATTTATATAAAATTTCAATACGTGATAAAGCAGTATTAAAATGTTATGTTGCCTTAAAATTCCCAAAGCTTCAAGTTTCACAATAAATCTAGCCACCACTCCCACTGATTCACAAAGTCCTCCCCAGCAAAACTACAAAACATGACAGTATGAAATCTGCGTGACTACCAACCAATACAATGATTTTGGATTTCTAGAACCAAGAACTCCTGGGGTTTTATATGTGCTCTGTGAGACACAAAACTTGCTTGAAAAACTGTCAGAAGTGACAGTGCTTGGAGAGAAATAACCACTCCTCTTCAAAACAGAGTTGCACGGGTCTGGTGAAACAAAGGTGAAATATTACCTGCATCTAACTAAGTAACCAAAGAAAGCCCTCTGTATAAATACACTCTATTTTACCATTAAGTGGACAAAGGAGAACAGGCACCCTGGCAGCAGTTAGTGAAAATCAATTTGAAAGCATGTTTGTTTTGCAGTATTCAAGTGCTGCTGTTCTTCAAAAGGAAAACTGGACCTCATCAGGATCTTCTTGGCAGGCAAGGGACTAAACTGCTGAATGAACAAAGTATGGCTCTGTGGAGCTGAATTACAACAAAGTGAGCCAATGCCTCATTACAAAATCAGAATACTTGCAAGAGAGCTGCTACTTCAAATTCTGATGTAAAACCAAGAACAGCCAGAAAGATTTGCTCATTCAGAATGTGTCAAAAATTTACATTGCCCTGTGTATAGAGTGAACAACAAGCTGCTTTTAAAGCAGTAATCCCAAAAAATGGGTTAATGTTAAATTAGAAAAATAAATTAGTAATTTAATTTTCATTCAGTAGTAAGCTATGCTGTTGTAATATATCTCAGTAATATTGAAACACTGTTAAAATTACAGATTTACCAGCAAAACTAACTGCAATGTACTTGAAACTGTAACTACATTTCAAACAATCAAATACTTGCCTTATATTTTATTTATGACATAAATCACTTACATGATATCCAATAAACTGACACAGTAATTAGATCCCTCATTTTAAAACTTGTGTTTGTTCTCTAGTCATTACCTATTCTTCTTCTTCCTGAATTTAACAGGCTTTATTGTCACTGTTCATTTCAGAATCATTTATGAAACAGAATAATTTATGAGAGAGAATTTTTTTCTGTCCTACTTCACCGAATTAATAGTTTTCTACCATCAAACAAAGGTCCTTTCTCTCTGTTACCCTTCACAATTCACTCACCCTCTGACTGTGTATCCACTGCTTACCTTGGTCTAATTTTGATGTCTTTGCAACCAGAAGGGTAAGCCAGCTGAACTCCACTAAACCATTTCATAATATTAATATTTCAAGGTCATTACTTCGATGCTTCCAGCAGGCAGATGTAGCTTCTGACTCAGAGGAACATAAGCTGGACCAGGAAAGGATGGGACTGCTGTCCTAGTACAGTGACACTGGTTGACCACTCAACTCAAACTATGCAAATGTGCAACTACAGTATGTAATGGCATAAAGACACTTTTTAATGGAAATACCTGAAGGGATGGTGGTGAAGTTATACCTGAAATGAAGGGGTAATAAAAAATATGACCAGGTCTTTTCACTGGTGCCCAGTCACAGCACCAGAGGCAGTGAGTCCAAACTGAAATACAGGAGATGCTACACGAACTTTGGAAACACTCCTTGCTGGGAGTGACAGAGCACCTTAGCAAGGTACCCAAGGAGATGGTGGAGTTTTCAGCCTTGAAGATCTGCAAAGTGATCTCAGTGTTGTCCCAGGAAAACAGCTCCCCCATTTAAACAGGGTGGCTGGATCAGATAGATCAATGTTTCTGGGATTCTGAATTCAACTCATTCCCCTGGCTGTGAAATGAGTTACTCACAGAGCACATAACCTTAGAGGCAATTCCTCTTGAGTATTTATTAATTCAGTCTTCACTGATTCTTTCCTTATTACCAGACTGAGCTTCCCACATTTTATTTCCCAGTTTTTATTTCCCAAGGAAAAAAGCCTATCTGGTAGCTATAGCCTACCACTTCTCCCAATAGCCCACCATGACAGTGACTCCTAATCTATCATTTCTCACTTTGCATTATTTTCAAAACATACTGACAGAAGCTCTTTTGTTCAAACTTCATCTCCAGTCAGGAAGCAGCTACCATTGATAATGCCAGACAACAGAAGAGTAATTGATATTGTCTAT
Source organism: Hirundo rustica (assembly GCF_015227805.2). Taxonomy (NCBI): domain Eukaryota; kingdom Metazoa; phylum Chordata; class Aves; order Passeriformes; family Hirundinidae; genus Hirundo; species Hirundo rustica. The sequence continues at coordinate 45,070,257 of NC_053488.1, forward strand.
CTTGACATTAGAAAAGCTTCTGAAGCTGTCTCATAAAAGAGAAAAGATGATAAAGTATGGGCTGCATAAGCACATAGTGAGGTGGCTGGAAGAGAGTCTGAATCACTAGATTTCTTGCAACAGGCTTTGTTACATGTCTTAAATATTTCTACATCACTTGCCATTAATATGGTGGTTGATTTGATCCTATACATTTAGTATGAGCTGACATAAAAGAAGCAGTTTGAACACACAGCAATTCCTGACAGGAAAGCTGGTAATTACAGATTTTTTAAAAAGAGATTTTGAGGAAGCATACTCTTAAATACTTAAGAGTATAATTCACTATAAAACCATTTATTAAAAATGCTAGAAACTTACTGTTATTTCTTCAATATAAAATGTAAGGCTAAATGCCATTTTAATAGCAATGTACAGGAAACCAAAGTCAAATGAAAAGTAAGATACCTCAGTGTATCAGCTACTAAATATACTTATATACTTATATTTGCTCTACTGATAAGAAGAAAATATAAACCAGCTACTTTTATCAATTACATTAAGTTTACCATATTAAATATTATATGCTTATATACTATCTTCCTCTGTTCTTTAGTTATTAAAACACTACCTAATCCTGTGCAAAGAATCACCAAATCAACTTGATTTTGTCTAGTATATTGACCATTTTCATTTCTAACATCTTGTTAACAGGATAGAAAACCTGGAAAGAAAAGTGTACAAAAATACATGCTGTGGATGTTGTCTGCATGCTCAGGCCACATAATAATTCAGAAAGCCATCTGTGATTTGTACATTGGGATTGATACTGTTTTGCTGTGAATAAAAGGGCAATACAGCCACCTGGCTGCTGTCATGCCACTTGTACAGTGGTGTGTATTATCATAAAACACTAATAAGGAACCTTTAGCTCACCCCTTCCTCCCTTGCAATTTAAGTTTATTAAATTCTTTATCCCTAAGTTTCAGCATGGAAATTGTCAATATCTACCTCAGAATAAATGTTTTTTTTAATAAAAGGAGGGAAGCCAAACAAGGGAAAGGTCATACCAACTAAACAAAACACTGTTTCATCATATCAAAATGCTCAAGAACTGCTTTAGCAAGGCTGAAAGCAGAAACCAGACACTTGAAATCTGGCAAAAGCTGAGTGAAAGGGATGTTGCATTCTGCTATCCTCTAAGAAAAAATACTGTGCAAAACAGACCTCTTAAATGACAAAACCTTTTATACAACATTTTAAGGACTGCAGTAGCAAAGTCCAACATTCCATTAGATCACTCAGAAATAAGAGTATGCATGTTCCTTAATTTAGGTCACAGGTGTCCATAGAATACAATCTTGGAGAATGTTTCTCCAAAAGGGCTCACATTTTAATGAAGGTATATAATGTACTGCGGTTGTTGAAAAAATATGACGAAAAAATACTCACTACCTTTTTTTTAATCCACGTTTTACTCTGTATCCCGTAAGTTATGTTCTGAACTAACAATGGAGTAACAATGATTAGTTTTTCCTATGTTCTTCTGCAATGATCATAGCTAAAATAACATCTCACAAACATTAATACCTTTATCCCTTTCACAATAGACCCATAAATTTTTCCACTTTAACAAATGAAGGAATAAAAACAGATTAAGATCCCAAGGATGCACTAGGTCTGAATTTCTAGCTTGGGAAATGTAGACTTAATTTACAAATGATTAAATATAGAAAACATTGTGTTAATGCCAAGGCAATGTTAAATTCAGCAACCACAATGAACATACTAGAGTTTGGTTGATTTTGCATTTCAGTTATTTTTGTTTTAGATAAATAGATTGTGTATTAGTTAGATACAATGTTAAAAGACAGGCTGGCATTTTCACACCAAGAAACTCCTATTTTGGCCTAAAAAACTAAAAAATGGCTGGGTATTTGTAATGGCAGAATCTGTCATATGAGAGTACGTATTTTTACAGCAATCAGTTACACACAAGATGCCAGGTTAAGACAATGCTAAAGTTTTAGCCAAGCCTGCAACCCCTCTCAATCATATCTGGGAAGTCATGGCAGTCAAACTTCACTGTGGCAGGAGAAAGTGAAGCATCACGTCTACTTTTAAAAAACAAAGGGGGACCCAGCGACTACAGATTGATGAGCTTTACCTCTGAGGCTGGGAAGATCATGGGGTAGATTCTCACAAAAGTCTGTTAAGGTACATACAAGATAAGGAATTGATCCAAGACAGCCAGAAAGATTTTACTATGCCCATAAATTTTACTATGTCTATAAATTTTGCCTGACCAACCTCTGAAGCAGTGGCCTTCAGTGAATGAGGGACTGCAACAGTTAAAAAAGCTAAGATCAACTAACATAATCTACCTAGATTTCTTTAAATCCTTTAACATACAGTTGAAGGGTAAACTGTTTGGGGGATAAGGAATTGGCTGGATGGACACAGCCAGACAGCTATGGTATAAGGTTCTGTGTCCACATGCAGGCCAGTGGAAGTGATGTCCCTCAGGGCCCTCTCTTGGGGTGGGTGCTCTTCAATATCTTCATCAATGACAGACAGTTGGATTGAGTGCACACTCAGCAGGTTTGCAGGTGACATGAAGCTAAGTGGTGTTGTTGACAGAATGATGGAATGTCATCCAGAGGGATCTGGAAAAATTTGAGAAATGGGCCCATGACAACCTCAAGAAATTCAACAAATCCAAGTTCAAGATTCTTTGCCTGGTTCAGGGCAATCAGAGACATAAGTACAGACTGGAAGTAGAACTGAGAGCAGCCCTGTGGAGAAGGACATGAGGGTGTTCTGGATGGACACCTGCAGATGAGCCAATAGTGTACACTTGCAACCCAGAAAGGTGATCCTTCCCCTCTACTCTGCCCTTGTGGACCTCACCTGGAGTGCTGTGTTTAGCACAGGGGCCTCCAGCACAAGAGAGATATGGAACCTCTTAGAGGGGTCCAGTGGAGGCTACAAAGATGGCCAGAGCACTGGAGAACCTCTCCTACAAACACAGGCTGAGACAGCTGTGGTACTTCAGCCTAGTGAAGAGAAGGCTCAAGGGAGACCTTACTGCAAGGACCTAGTATTTAAAGTATTCCCTTTTCTTTATAAAGAAAAAGGGAGATGTTACACAGGTGGAGAGTGATAGGACAAGAGGGAATGGTTTTAAACTAAGGGGGAGAGATTTAGATTAGATATTAGGAAGATATTCCATACTATGAGGGTGGTGAGGCACTGGAACAAGTTGCCCAGAGAACCTGGGGGTGCCCCATCCCTGACAGTGTTCTAGACTGGATTGCATGTGGCTCTGAGCAACCTTATCCAGTGAATGGCATCCCTGCCCATGACTAGAAGATCTTTAAGGTCCTTTCCATCCCAGACCATTCTCTGACTATGTACTGGATGACTAGATCCCATGGCAAGAGTAATATGAAGATTTTCTATCGTGCCACAGGTACCCAGATGTATTTTACCCTTAACTTTGCCACCAGTTTCTCTAGAATGAAATTATTACTTTTTCAGTAATACAACTTACTGAAGAAATAATAAAATTAATGGCTCTTTAGGCTTTTCAATAAGAGCAGCTGTAAAGATATATTTATCTTCCAATCCTTTTCTACAAAACAGTTTGTGCCACAAAGAGGTACACTAAAAATACTAACATCTCTAATGCCAAATATCCCTGTCAAACATGAGAATACTCTGAAGTGCTGCCTGTTTATAACAGTGAAATGATCACCTTCAAATACTTCTGCAAACTAGTTTTTCTTCCCTTGGCCACTGAAGAGTCTGTAGGAGATTGCTAAAAAGAGCACCATTACACAGCTGTTATGAACTACATTTCATAGTAAGCCTGCAGACACATTACCAATTTACTGGCTCCAAAAGCTGTTTTTTTAAAAAGAGCACTGACACAGGCAAACAATTTAAAAGTAATTTGAACAAAAAAACCCCAAACACCACCACCCCCCCACCCCCCCACCCAAAAAAAAAAAAAAAAAAATTGCATCAAGGTAATGCACTGAACAGAACAAAGATCCCTAGATTTGTTATATCAAAACAAATTTTAAAAATTACTTTGGCTCCACAGGAAAAATTATGGCTCTTACTATCTCTGGCCTCAAATACTAAATTAGCATCTTACAGACTACATTACATCTCATGAAGGATAAAAAGGTATCAAATCTAATATAATGATAAAAAGGTATCAAATCAAATATACAACACCAGCATATACTTCACATTTGCCTTGTACATGAATGTATACACATATATATTTTTTCACACAGTGAATTAGAGAAAGACAGAACTACAAAACAGGAAACTACTTAATTTACTTTGAAGCATATTCAACCTCCAAAATCCATATGAATTTATATGACCAGGTAGAAATATATTCATGAACTTGCCTGAAAATGCTGAACAATATTGTTCACAGTTTTATGCTTCACTAAGAGACTTTTCTGGTCTTGGTTTTCATGTTACATATTACCTAGCTGCCACCTCTTTTCCTATCAGTTCCTCTCTCCTTAAACACACCTTCAAAGCGACAAGCCTTTTTTTTTTTTCTGTCTCTTTAGACCTGAAGCTCAGCTCATTTCATGAGTCTGATTTTGTACTTGTTCTCAGGACCGGTAACAGACTCTTAACAGCACAGTGTAACTTCTTGAATAAGTAAAAGGTGTCATTGTGTGGTCATTACAGTAGATGGGTACCTGTAGCAGTAGACATCCTTCCACTACCACAGAACTGCTACAGCTGATAGAGACATATTTGTGATGATGTGTGAAAGAAAACAGCCCAAACCCACTGTTACTTGAAAAGGCACATAATTCCTAACCTAAATATGTCTATGAACAGATTGTGTGGTCTCAGGGAAAACTTAATAACATGGGTGCTTGGATGGAAAATGAGATGGACTACCATAAAATAATAGTAAAGGTAACAGCAATTAAAAGTTAGGATGTTTTCAGAAACTTTATCCTGAAAGAAGATACTCCTTATTTTCCTTATTTTGCGACTTGGACCCCAAACGGTGCAAAGTAATGTTACTAAATTACCAAGTTAACACATTTGGAATAAATACAGACATCTTAGACAATCAGCAGAGAAATGTACCATAGAAAAGCTCATGTTCTGTGATACCAGTATGAAACTTCCAGTTAGTCATGTTTAATATAATATTAATATTATTATATGCTTATACAATCATAAGTATAATGAGCCACTTGTTACAGAATCTAAGCCGAAAATACTGTTGGCTGTACTGATAGTTCATACATAGTATCATTAAATTCCAGGCAGTCAGTAAAATGCAGTGAAGATGACATTCATAGCCTGCAGTTTTAAACCTCACCTTTTCAGCAATTACAGAACTGATGGATCTAATCATCAGTTTCAGATGCAGAAGCTCCAGTCCATGATAAGCATTTTTTAGAGGAAGAAATTGATCAGACTGTCAGTTATTAACAGTAAGGCTTCTCTGAATTCTTTTGCTTCCAAAGACATCAAATTGAACTGAGGCTTTAGGAAATAACAGATGAGTTCACTGAGGAAAAATCTTTTCAAAATCACCCAAGGAAAAAGTAAACATAAAGTGCTACTAAAAAATGCCTCACTTTGGCCAGTCTTAAAGGAAAAGAAATTGCTTGCGCAATGCAATACCCCATTTCCAACATGATGCTTTTGAGAAAAAAGTTCAGCAGGTCTAGAGGCCCCCAGTATCAGCATCTTCTAGGAGACAAAAGGACTTAAATGATTAAAGACAAACTTAAATATTATGCTTGTGTTCTGAACAATAAAATTAAGCCTCAAGAACTTGTTATCAAGATTAAAATTTCTTGCTCTTTGTAATAACCTAATGAAGTCTAATATTGCCCTAGATCTAACACAGGTGGAAACATGGCTGTGGATGTCTCTGCAACTGCGTGCCCTAAAGCAAAAGGAAGATTTGAGGGGATCACTTGATAGTTCATAAGATCTATCAGGACTGTTACTAAGCTGGATGTGAACACATTGATTTTCATGCCTCCAGTATAGATGGACCAGCATAATTACAGACACAACTGCTTGAAAAGCAGTCTCCTATACCTTTCACTACTGATGGCAACAAAGGGGAAAGAAGAAGGATCTCAGATCCCTCTCTCTGTGGTGAAATTCATGGTGAAAGATCACAGGAGTTACTATGTTCGCATCACAGAAATAAAGAATGTAAATGGTTATGTTATTTTTTTTTCAACTGCTCAGGTTCTTGCCCTACTTTACTATAATTCTGGTTTTATATTGCATCAGGCCCAAACATAACTGGATATTTTTGGCTTACAATTACACTGCACTATATTATACCCTCCAATAACTTACCAAAACCTATGTGATGGAGGCTACATTACTGCACACAAACTCCATGCTGTCATGCCTCCTGCACCTCTGTTATCCTAGCTGCCTCATGGAGCTCTCTACTTTCCTGAAGTCTGCAGTACAAAAGAACTCACATACCAAGGAATTTCAATGGAATTGGAATGTCATTATAGTTTTGACATATATATTTTATTGCTCTGCAACAAACACAGTTTTGCACTAATCTAAATCCTCAGAAAGGATTGCTCAAAAATTAATAATAATACAATTATGTTAGAAGGGAACTCTACCTCTTAGTTAAGCTCCTGCAAGATTAGATAAGAGGATTACTGAGTTATACTTAACAATGTTTTCACATATTTTTCTGCAAAATCTTCTCCTTGCTGAGGAGTTAGCCAAATAGGAATTAAGCCACTAATATTGAAGAAACAGTATTTGAAAATTATGAAATATCATTAAGATTAAATTATTTTCTAATTCAGCTAAAATAATCAGATCCTTTAACCCATTCAGGGAGCATTCAAAAGTAACTAAAAAAAAAAAAAAAAAAAAAAAAAAAAGGAAAAACCCCAACTGAGAAACAACATATAATAGTTACTAATCATGAAACATCCATATCCTTAATTATCTAGAAAACACAAGAGACACCAGGTTACCTTGAAATAATTTAAAATGGAATAACTCTGAAGACACAAGAACTGAACTTAACAAACACAGAGGGATTACAGGGAAAGGAAAATACCATTCTTGCAGCAGAGGAAAATGCTCACAGCCCAGATGAATTAGAGCAGATGTGTGTAAGATTCCTGAAAATGAAACTGCAAAGCCCAAGTAGCCATATCAATTACATACAATGGAGCCACCAAAGAAAGATTATGCATGCGTCTAATTAAGTAAGTGGGAATACTATTCACATTGCACCCTCTCACACTCCCAGTTCCAAAAGACATCTCACCAAATTTTAGAGTCAAATCAGGCACTCCACGTGCTGGGCCAGTCCATGGGATTAAAAAAGGGGAGAAAGGACTGACAAATGAGAGACCTTTTAAAAGGAATGGGGAAAAAAAATCTTACTGCCCTGTAAGAAAAGATTGCTCTTCTGCAGAACCATTTAATCCATGGGACAACTGAAAACCAAAATCCAGTGGCCAAGTGGCAACATTAAGATCCTGGAAAGGAATTAACTTTGATTAGTCTTCAGTCCATCAATTTCCATTTTTCCTTTTCAGTTGTAGAAATGCTAAATATGCTTATATCTAGTAAAAAAGATACAGCACTGTAAAGATATTATTGATTTAAATCAAATAATAGAATCTGTTAGTAACATGGTTTATGCCTCATAAAAATGATGACATTTTCCACATTTATAATAAATAGTGCAGTCATTCCCCAAACTTTTAGTAATAAAATTTGTACAAATGCTACTAACAGCTGTTAAAATTCAAAGCAAACCCTTGATATATGTAATGACTAATTACAATAAAAGGGAAATTATTCCAAGCAAGAAAATGCCTAATAAAAATTAACCTCTTTATTTCTACAGAGGTAGGTCTGTGAGACGAAGTAAGGAGAATTTGTCATTGGAAAGAAGTCACTGACACAATGCTCCATGAAAAATGCCATAGGCATAGCTGTAGCATAATTGTTGATACAACAGCAGCAGCAGGCAAGATTATAATTAAGGTTTAACTTTTTATTTTATTGAGTGGAATGGAAGATTAATTATCCATCTGCTTCTACAATATAGTAATTTGCCAATGTCCTCAGCTGGATTTAAATTTTGCATGCTCTAATATCTCACTTTCTAGCATGTACTAAAATTAAGTGATAGAAAAAGCCACATTTCTAAATTCCATTCCATGGTGAAACAAAAAAAAATTCTAATCAAATTAAATTAACAGTAGTATCTATGCACAGTGTTGCACTACTGTGATTATGAAATCACATTGGAAATATTTGTACTTTAACATGAAGGCAAATGTCACTTAGTAAAAGACAAAATATACTGTTTTGCAATTTGAAGTGTCTCCTCTAGTTAAAAGTGCCTTCAATACTCAAGATGAGAATAATCTTGGCCTATGTGAGTTTCCTGTTTTCTATGCAAAAATGTCACAGACTTTTGGAAAACAGCTTTTGGATCTGTGTTTTTTGGACAAACTTCATGCTCTTTTCCTGGCAGGAGCTCTGCACTATTGAGGGGTGTCCAATGTCATCCAGTTAGTGAAAGTACAAGACATGTTAACAAGATTTATCCTCTACAAGCATGATGCTTTAACGTCAAAAAATCATACAGCAGTTCTAAACTTAATTTAGTAAAAAGGTGGGGGTTTTTTCTCATTTAATAAAAAAATTTTTAATATTTCTGAGTAAAATGAAGAAATCACATCCAGGAAATTGCTATTCACCTAGAGAAAACTGCTTCAATTTGATCCTTCTTTTCCCCTAGTTAGTGTTTTTATGCTTACAATTACAGAACTCAAATCTGCTACTTTTCACTCACTGTTACTCAATTATTGCCTTGACACATAATGAACAAAATTCAGTATTCTTCCTCTTTTTTTTCTTACCAGTTCTTCCTGTAGTTTTGATATACATATATCACTTTTCAAGTATCACCAGAGCAATTAACAGACAAATGGGTAACAAGACACAGCTGTAAGACTGCTACTTAAAAAGTAATTTCTTTATAGACCGTTTATCTAAAAGCTGTAACTGATTGATAAAGCCAATTATTAAGAGCCTCACAAAAAGTACCACAGAAGAGATTCAAATGAGAAATGTAATTCTTCCCAACAAAAAACAGGAGTAATTGTTTAAATAGCAACAAGAGTAGCTGTAAATATAGAAGCCTAAGGTGTGTCTTTCACACTCTTGAGAGAAGTTTCAGATTCAAAAAGTTCTTAAAATATTAATAACTATAACCTAGGTAATAAGCAACAGAGAAACACGCTGCTAGAAGAGCAACAAAATTGAGTGTTGCAAAGAAAACAAGTACATTACAAACAAATACCACTTCTGCAAGACTTGATGAAAGGTTTAAAGGATGAAAGGATCAAAGGCCAGGTTTAAAAAGTCCGTATGTCATGCTGAACTTGCACAATCATGCCAATACTTCCTTCTCTTCCTTATCCTACTGGAAAAACTTGTCAAAAGTCTTCTGTGTCACACCTTGCAGAAAACTTACTTTTTCCTACCTTTCTTCATCCTCTTTTCTGTACTTTAGGACTTCCATTCCAAAAGCTGATCTTACTGACTAGTTACCCTTGGATACCAAAACTGTATAGAGGTCCATGCCAACTAATAATATACTCAAGAAAGATGAGGGACATGGAGTTATTGTTTTCACATCAAACTTTAGTCACAAGGTTTCCAGAAAGACACTTTCAGATTCCTATTAATTTTTATTTTTTTTTTTAAATATATACTGTCCATAGAAGTGACTCTCTTGGGCTTCCACCATCGTAAAGCACAAGATTTCCCAAATTACACTGTTAAGTTCACTGAGCAATTCATCAAAAGGACAAAGAGCTTAGGAAAAACAAAATAAAAACTGCAATATCAAAAATATCCCTGCTTTCTCCCCGCCTCAGTATGTTAATCAGTCAGATAAAACACCTAAGAGAGTGATATGCCTGAAATCTTACTGTGACAGGTTTGGCATTAAAAGTAATGCAAAATTTGCTGCTTTGAAACACACTATTAAATACAAACAGCCTCAAATATGAATGACAGCTGCTAAGGTCTGCCAATGCAAATGCCTTCAGACATGAATAGTAATAAAGCAAGCACCTGACATCAGATGATTAGGGTATTTTGCTGACCTAGAAACAGGTGAGAATTCACATCTCAGCCTTAAGCATTTAAGTCCATCCCAGAGAGAATCTGGACCCTAGTTTTATGTGCTGAACATCAGAGAATTGATGTTCAGTGTTGAGGTCTCTGAGGAAGAAACCAAGAGCTGTGAAGTATCTGATGTTCAGACAAGTCTTGAGTAACTGTAGAAGGCCACAGATTTAAAAATAAAAACAGTTTTATTTCTCCTGGGCAGAGATCACCAGAAAAAAATCTGTGCAACATGTGTAGAGATTCTGGATGTTTCTATAAAAAAGCTGTATTGTAACAAAGAATAATATACTGCAGTTTTATGCTGCATATACACAAGTAAAGCATAAAAATCAAAATGAAGAAATAAATAAATAAAGACAAACATTCTGAAATTATACCTGAAGAGCTATTGTGGTTAGACAAATTACCAAGAATCACATGACTACAATACCACCAATTTTTTCCGTACTTCAGGTCATAGATTTGCTTTAATCAGGTCTTAGTACTTCAAAATACTTACCTCTTATTAATCTACGTCATGATATCAAAGCTAAATATTACAGTTAAAATATTCAAGTTGTGTTCTGATTGCTATACTCCATGTTTTTCTTTCAGTACACTGACCTGTGACATGGCTTGAACAGGAGGGAACAGCATATGCTAACTCAAGCTTTTGGATTATAGTGACTTCCAATTTTCCATATAACTTCGCCAACCTTGTGTTTTAAGGTGCATATTGTGAGGAAACTACAAAATAACTTCACAAAAGCCCACAGAAAAGAGTAGGATGAGGTTTCCAAATGACTGATGGTGAAACAGTAATTTTTAAAGTTGTCTTTGAGTGACCAATTTTTATAGTACATCCACATTTAAAAGTGCTCTATGGACGGTTCACACAATTAAGACTGCATTGCACAAAGATCCATGAAGGATTAAAGATCTTTCCTTTATGTCTTTCCTGAATATACCTCAATTACTTAAAAGATAAAATAATTTTATTTCCCAGATTACAATGTATTTTAAATTGATTTAGAGACCAGCGAGCACAAACCATTCCAGCTATGAGCAGGAGAGGCTGTGGCTGACTGGAGAAAGTCCACAAGTTTTAAGAGCTGAAAGTAAGCTTGAAACCTAATCATATTACAATCAAGCTAAAAATTCTGCAACGTACCTGCTTCCATCTCTCTCTGTATAATCCTGAGGTTTTACTAATCTTATCTGTGGCAAGCACTCTTTCTCTTCCTGCCAAAGCAGAGTTAGTTATCAGAACGTGGAGTTGTTTCATAGAAGCAACCATAAAACTGAGTTCTGAAGTGCACAGAAACAAACCACTAACAATCAGTAGGAGTAAAGTTGGGCGCTACACATGCAGTTGCTCAGTTTTCCAGTAATTACTATTATCACCTCAAGGCTGTCAGAACAGAATTCTAGTATCACAAACACTTGCAATATATCAAAGTATCTTAGAGTAGTTGGATTTTTTAATATCCAATTATTATTGCTTCCATAATGTATGTCTTCTCATCAAAGCAAGTAGGCTAGAGATTAAAGACAATTTACAAAACTTTACACATAAATGGCTACATAAAATTATAATAGTTCTTCAAAATCTTACAAATGTAATTGTTTTAATCTATCCTTTTCTCATGAATAAAAATGAAATAATTTCCTGCCACCTCATTTTAAATAACCAGATCCTCTGGCACCCAACATTGCTGCATCAGCTTGAAAGACATCACAATATTGGACAAAGCTTCAACTTTTGAAGGACACCACTAGTGACACGCCTCCAGCTAGACCCTGTGTCACTGATCATTACTCTCTGAGCGCTGTCATTCAGTGATTTATCAACCCATTTCACCCTCCACTGGTCCATCCTGCACTTCTTTTGTTTATGAGGGCATCGTGGGAGAGCGTCAAAAGCCTTGCTGAAGTTTAGGTAGGCAACAACCATTGCCCTCCCCACATCTATCAGTTGTTCCACCATAGAAGGCAATCAGGTTGCTTTAACAAATCCATGGTGACTATTCCTGATCACCTTCTTGTATTCCACATGCTTAGATATGGACTCCAGGATGAGCCATCCAAAGTAAAAGCCATTCCATCAACTTTCCAGGGTCTGAGGTGAGGGCTTTTTTCCATTTTCCCCACAGGAAAATGTCAAATGCAGACTATGGCTGTATTTAATTTCAGACTGAATTATATACTTTAACTGAAAGTTTATTTTGGCACACTACATTTTTTTACATAAAGCTGAAATTAGTTTCAAAATGCCAACTCATTTGGGAACTCAAGAAACAAAAATTTCACAACTTCCTGATTCAGAAGCAGAAGATGACTCTACCACTAGCTCAATTAACTTAGTGAAAATTATGTGAACTCACCTAAAAAAAGAAAACCACACACTATATACCAGAGTCTGCATAGCCATAGCTAAGCTACTTGACTGGAAAAAAACCGCAACACATGCCCTGTTCTGGCCTGCTGAATATACTTAAGTACTTTTCAGTTCTTCAGTGTATGCTGAGCACTCCTCTTAAACATGGCAGGAAACAGCTACTGAAATTTCTATACCATGATGATCCAAGCTGATCAGTTCCTGCAATTTGATTTTTCTTCAAGAGTCTAAAATAAAAACCTCCCAAAGACCCACTACTGTACTGAAAACATGACCTTTGCATTAGATACTTCACTTTAAATCCCAGCACTATGATTTAATATAAAACATGAAAACTCTCCCCCACCAAGTGCTAAGGAAATACCAGTTGATCAAAGTTGCTGGAAAAAGCACTGCCTAGTTAGCCAACAATCCCTGTGACTCTAGCTGACAGAAGTATGCTACTCTCCCCCACACACTTCCAGGTGACCAATTTGAGACTTGCTTAAAATAGACACATATTGGATAAAAATATTGCAACTGAAGAACTGTGGTTGTTGGGGAAAAAAAGGTTTCCCAACACTATTTATACACCAATTCATGGGGGGAGGGGCGGAGGAAGGGGTGTGAATTTTTCTGTTAAGAAACTTCATTAATTCAAGAATCACAATTTCCAAAACTCAAAGAGAGGGAAAGCCTTGGGATGAGTCCAAGGCTGGAAAATGTCAATGTCTACTTGAGCATTATAAGCCTCTCTGTGGCTTACATCTCAGCTGCAAGTGGTTAAAATGCTTTGGGTTTCCTCCTTCTAAGCATAGTAGAACTTTCTTTGAGTCTGAATATAGCTGCTGTTTTCAGACCACAACTGTGATTCAATGCTGTGTTTCATTGTTTTCAGTTATACTTCCCATGTAGAGGTGAGAAGTATAGGTGAGAAGTGTAAAAGTGTAAGTGAGAATTATATCCCATTCATTCCTCAGCTGTAAAGAGATCACTTGATTTTTTTTTTTCTTTCTATTCACGGATATGAATGAGCTACACACAAGAACTGAAAGCTCAAACATTACAAAATTTAGCTCACTGAAACATTTTTTTCAGTATTTCAGATGCAATCCCTAAACCCAGTATAGACTTTTCCAACTGAAGACCATATGGATCAGGATTATAATGATTATATGAAAAAATGACTAATTTACAATCCTTTAGAGACACATGCATCAGAAAAAAATCACTTTTAAGTGTGACTCAAAAGCATTTGGTGCTTTGATTTGGTGATTGGGTGATGTGACTCAGAAAAAGCATTTGGGTGCTCACTGTATCTTTTCTTGCAGATTCCATGCAAAGACTGCCCAGGTAGTAGACTGAAAGCTTTCCTAGCTGAAAGTATTGCAAATTTAGTCTAGGTTGAGTGCCAAGACAGGCACTAGCTACCTCAGGAATTACCATGAAAAATAAAATTATCTCCACTCAGCAGCATTTATTAAATTCTCTCGAATCTGTTGCATCAAAAATATATTTCTTCCAGCAAAGGCCCTTAAGATCAGGTTCCCATTTTTGACACTGCTTTCAGAGTTTTCCACTACGTTTCCAGATCACATTCTTCATCCTTTCAGGCAAACAGAGTTTCTCTATTATTGAGAGTGCTGGTGAATTCAGTTCCCAAATTTTACTCCATCACCTCTGAGCTTCTGCCCTGATTCAAAGCAGAAAAGCAGTGATCCTAGCAGAGTAATGTGCAAACCAAAACTAACACATGGCCACAAGAGTATTCATCAGAAATGTAACTGGGATGCTATTTACAGCTCCAAGTTTTGAGTGATATTTGTTCTGAAGAACTTTAGGATCACTGCCAAATGCAAACAATGTGTCTGATTATATACAAAGAGCCACGATGCTCTGCAGATTAAAATAAAAGATTTTTTTGAAGAGAACTTTACTTAAGAGTATCATCAGTATTTCTTTCCTTCCAACACACTATATCCTCTTTCTTTTTAGGCAATAAATTACTATGTTATTACTACTGATTTTCAATATGGAAATGAAGATGAGTCGAGAGTTCTTCCATCCACCCCATTTTATTTTAACAAATGAAGGAAGAAGAGAAAGGAGCATCCTATTTTTTAGTACCACATTTTGTTTTTACTTTTCCCTTTTTTCCCCTAAAGCAAGAGCAGATTTAAAAATAACATTAGCAAATGTTGTTTCAAGCTCAAAAGCACCATGTCACCCACACTTTAGTGAATTCGCGAACTTCTTTTGGTAAAACATTATACAATCTAACTCACTAGGATTTTAGTCCTTTGTAGCAGACCACACTGCTTTTTCATTTGTCTTCACAACATAATTCGTTTGCCTAAAATTTAAAGCAATTAATTCATAATTCTTCTGGCTACTTTATATCATATCTATAGTATTTAATAGAATCAAAGAATTTAGTTGGAAAAGACATTTCAGATCAACAAGCTAAAATATTACCCCCACATTTGCCAACTCCATTCAAACACATCAAGAATGTACAGAATGCTCATATCAAGATCCTAGTAAGTATATTTTTCAAGACTTGCAACCAGTAACCAACTATCTTTGCCCCTGCTTTGAACTTGCCACCTAACTCTTCTTATGCTGTGCCACCTAAAGTCTTGAGCATTCCAAGAGATTTTCAAAGTGTGATGATCCTATCAGTCAGTACATCCTCTTGTAAAGAAAACACCACCTTTAATAAATACATGGTTCCTTGAAACTTCAGCTGAATTCCACTTAATTTAATTTTTAAATTATTTATTATTAAATTTATATTTCTTTAAAAATATTAATTTTATTCTAAAAGCATGCAGCATAACCAAGTTTGAATATATAGCCATGGCAAGTACAAAATAGGAAATTTCTCACAATGATGTGGCTAACCAGGCATAGCATACTCCTTGACACATCTTTATGAAATGTGTAATTATACCCTTAACTGCATGCCTTTAAAACACAGTAAAATATTACTGTATACCTCACAGTGGCAATTTTTAACAACCTTTCAGCATCACTTACAGCTTGGGCAGGATTTCATATTAACAGGTATCTCTCTTTTTGTCAGGTTTTACACATCTTGAACTCTTATTTGCTGCTTTTCATCTATCAGAAGCCTATAACAAAGATTTTGAGATAAATGACTCCACAACAGACTAAATAAAAAGGATTCCAAATACAAGTGATAATTTTGACTGTGACCCTTCAGACCTTTATCACAGCAAAATTTAAACTTTCTGTTTAATTAAGACCTGTCAGTGAAAAGGTGCAATGCTTAAGGACAAAAACAGCTGTCTAGACAGTGTGTCTTTTTTCTATCCTTTATACATTCACCCAGTGTCTAGTGTACAATTAATAGCCACTCCACAAAAATCACAAGCTTGTTAAAGATATACAGATAAAGGCATAAAGACCTCTACTGTAATTCTGTTATTTTGACACTTAACATCTTTTTGTTAAGGAACTCCCAAAACATTCGCTTGTCCTAATAAATAGAAGGACTTTACATCAATGAAAAGTGGTAGCAAGGTGGCAGAAAGTAAGCATCATAAAATGGCATCAGTTTATAAATTCAAGACAAAATCTTTCAAGATTGAGTTTATATTTTAGTTAGTTGTCATCATCATTGAATAAATGATGGATACACTTACAGCATGAAGATTTAGTTTGAAAATATACAGGATTTGGTACTAATGCCAAAAACACTGATACACTACAGAAAATATTTCACTGTGAATCACAGAAATTAACAGGATTCTAACACCGGGAGGGTGCAAAATTCATTTTTTAAAATTCTAATGCACTAAGAACTTCTATCTCCAATCTGTTATTTGATATTACATCAAAAATGTGTTAAGGTTAACATCTTTATAACATTTTTGCAACATTCCACCAAACCAGGCTTCAAAAGCTGCCAGCATTGCTGCAGATGAAAACTGCATCACTGAGGTGTTCAGCAGCATGAAGTAACGTTAGTTAAATCCAGGATTCACTTATTCCAAATCCAGGAACAAATGCATTTTGAATCCAAGCAGATCTGAAAGAAGTTAAAGGCTAAGGTTAGCTCATAAAATTTAATAGGGGGCAAGGGAAGTAGTGGAATGGAAAGAAACAGAAAAAAAAAAAATGAAAAGCATTTGTGTCCTGACTCACTCCAGATTACCAGATGCTAACCAAGCAGAGTAGGGAGGAGGAGAAAGAGAAAAGAGAAAACAGGATGCTGCAAAGAGCAAGAACCTTCATTTTCCTATGGAGGTACTCCTCCCACACTCTCAAGTCCCTGAAGCTTAAGGTGGGCACTGGAGGAGTTAATTCCTTTCCATCATTTTAAGATCATTGGAGGAACTCAAACATGCAGAAGACTATAGGATTCAATAGCATGCACCTCAGGTTCTTGAAGGAAATGGCTGATGTAGATGCCTAGCCATTGTTAAGCATATTTGAGTAGTCCTGGCAGCCAGATGAAGCGCCCTGTGATTGTAAAACAGAGAAACATTGCACTCATTTTTAAAAGGAATGAAATGGAGATCCTCAGAAATATCCTAAGTCCAGTAAGATCATGGAACAGATCCTCCTGGAAGATGTGCCAAGGCATATGGCAGACAGGGAGGTGGTAAGAGTCAGCCAGCTTGGCTTCGCCAGTGGAAAACTATGCCAGACTAATCTGGTTGCCATCTGCAACAGGATGACTTGTCTTGCTGGATAAGGCAAGAATAACAGTATCTCCCCAGACTTCTGCAGACCTCTGATACAGTTATACAAAACATCCTTGCCAATAAACTGGAGAGATACAGATTTTCTGCATGAACTATTCCATGGAGAAGGAATTGACTGGACAGCAGCAGCCAAAGAGAAAATAATGCAGTCAATGGCTCAATATCCAAATGGAGACAAGTAACAGGTGCTGCCTCAGCAGCCAAAGGCTCTGCCCAATGCAATTTGTTCATGGTTCCATCACATGCAGGCTCCAAGAGGACATTTGACTTGCTCTACAAAGTCTGTCATGGGGGAGAAAAGCAAGTCTGGACACTGTGCAAAGTGCTTCCTGGCAGCCAACCACAGCAAGCACAGTCAAGTGCCCATGCTGTCCTGCTGTTGCTCCAACATTTCCCGCCTACACTCTTTCCTCTTACTAGTAAAGAGGGGAGCAGGTAACCTGATCACTAATCCCTTTCAATCATACACCCAGAACTTTGCCATCTTGTTTGATTCTGTCCAAGTCCTGGTCTACATCATGCCTACGTGAGAGAAGAACAATCCCTGTTTCTATCACACTTTGGTCTCTGTGACCACATCTCAAGCCACAGCACCTGGAAAGCAGCAAACTTCAGGTAAATCCCTGTCAGGCTGAAAAAAGGGTCAGTACTCCTTTGCAGAGAGATACTTAAAATGAGCACTCATAATTTCTTTTTATGGTTTCTAATGTGTGCTGTGGGTGTGGTTTCTCCTTCCAGAGATTCCTCACTGTTGTCTTCAAGGGATGGGATATCCTCAAATCAAAGAATGTTTTGGATTGGAAGGTACCTTGAAGACCATCCACCTCCAATGCCCCTGTCATGGTCAGGAACACCTTCCACTAGACCAGGTTATTCAAAGCCCCATCCAGTCTGGCCTTGAATATTGCCAGGGATGGGACTTCTTCAACTTCTCTGAGCAACCTGGGCCAGTGCCTCACCACCCCTACATTAAAGAATTCTTAATATCTAATCTAAACCTACCCTCTCTCTCAGTATAAAACTATTCGCCTTTGTCCTGTTACTACATGCCCTTGCAAATAGTCTCTTTCCATCTTTTTTGCAGACTCCCTTGATGTACTCGAAGTCTGCACCCTGAAACCTTCTCCTCTCCAGGCCAAACAACCCCAATTCTTACAGCTGTTTTTTGTAGTAAAGGTGATCCATCCCTCTGATCATCTTGGTGGCCTCCTCTGGACTCACTCCAACAGGTCCATGTCCATTCTGTGCTGGAACCCCACAGATGGATGCAGTGTTCCAGGTGGGGTCTCCCAGAGAGAATCACCTCCCTTGACCTGCTGGCCACACTGCTTTTATTCTTATCTCATCCTGGCTTCTATGCAGAAGAGTGGAGAGTGCACTAGTTTCGCTCTTGTGGGTCACCAGGATCTGTGTCACCTTACTCGGAGTAGCACCAACCATCAGGGACTGGTTACAAAAGTAACCTCCTCTGTTTCTTCTCCAGCCTGTCCAGTACCACACAGGCTTCTCCCTGGCTCCTGCAATTCAACCACCTGGTGTGCCTGGCCTCAGCCTGCACCTCTCACAGATACTTGCTTGAGCCCCAGGAGCAAAGCCTGGACACTCATCACAACCTCAAGGCCACACTGCACTCCTCCCCTAGCACTTCTGCCTGGGAGACAGGCCTCAGACATCTCAGGAGTTCTCTCCGTTTTTGCTTGGAGATGAGTGTCCTGCCCCATGCACTGCTGGCAGAATGTTTGTAATTAATTACAAATACATGAGAGGGACTTGCTTAGAACTTACCATAGAAATCAATTCTTAAACAGTGAGGAGAAAGGGGAAAGTGATGGCTGTGTTTCCACATACAAACAGTTTTTGCCCTTTGTGCATGTCACATATATCTTCAAATGCAGCGACAGGTTATCAGCTACTTATATTGGCTGAAATACCAGTATGTTTCACACTTCCCACAGCAGAAATGGAGACCAGATTTGTTTAAGGAGGAAGAAAGTGGAAAAAAAAAAAAAAAAATCCGGTTGTTATAAATACCAATTTTCACTCTTTGGAAAATTGTCTATCCTCCTGGGTAAGTCTACTTCACAAAGTAGATGACTTACCAAAACTGTCACCATGTTTGCCTCAGAAAAAGCTGAGGCACGATCTTTGCTGATGATGAATAACTTCAGGATTCCCACCATGGAAGCCAAATGAACTACAGTTCTGAGAACACTGTTGTATTGTTGCTACATAATTCTTAAAATCACTTATGACCATTATACACACACCAAATGAATTTGTTTATCATAAAAGCCCTATGACTACGCTGAGATTGTTTAAGCTACGTACTACAGGTAGATTAGTTTTCTCCACAATCCAGAAAATAATTGCCAGATTAGCTCAACAGTTCAGCCATCATCCAAAATAAACTGGTTGGGATGCTCTTTTTGGCTCAAGGAATATCCAGATGTCAGGATTTCTGCCCTCTATTAATAATGAAATGTATTTCAACAGACAGCATAAAATGCCAGCATGTTACTAACTTGCACTGCATTTGAAATGAATATTCATCTTCCATAATTCTTCTAAAAATATTGTTTAAAACAATGAGATGCCCAGAAAATTTCAAAGCAAGCAGAGTTTGTGGAAGAATGGAAAGAAATGCACAGTGCTCATATAAGATAACATTTTCAAACAGGACAGATATGCAAGAGGTTTTGCAAATGGGACATCAGGTATCATCCTTCCAATTTAACATAATGATATTTGTCTTGCCAAAAATGTAGGTGAGTCAGAATGCGCTAGCAGAAGAACCCAATTATTGTAATGCATTGTTGTCAGCTTTCTGAAATAACATGGCGACACAAAGAAACCTTTGAGATTTGTCTCAGAGAAAAAACCTTGCCTTCTCTGCAGCACAAAAGCTGTATTTTTTTTCTATTCTAGGGGTTTTTATTGTTTTTTAACTGTTGTTTGGGGGGACTTTTTGGGTAGACTTTTTTGGTAGACTTTTTTGGTTTGTTGTTGTGTTTTGCGGGGGGGGGGGGGGGTGTTTGTTTGGTTTTGCTTTTTTTTGGTCAGGAGGTTTTTTTGGTCACTTACTTCACAGAAATTCCCTAAGAAAAAGTCAGACAAATATTATGAGTGTCTGGATTCAGTGAAGCTAAGGAATACTGACCTAGGAGAAAACGTATAGTAACGTTAGACATTAACAGGTATTAGACATGTAGAAGATAATATACCTATCTTTAGATACCTGTGGTGGTGTGAGAATTGTTTTTATTAAGTTATTAAGTTATTTTCGTAAGATTTTAAAGTTATTTTTATAATGGTTACTGTATACCCCTGTGTTCTGCATTGGTTGTTTTGTCTACTGTAAAACCAGACGTTTTCTGTCATTCATTCCTTCCCTGCACCTGTCGCTGTCAATCCCCCCACCCCCATCTCCTCGTGGTCACCCTGTCTGTCACTCGGAGACCCTTCCCTGGCTTCTAGAAAACTCCGGGAGGGGTGTCGAGTGATAGGCTGGGGCCCGCAAGACCCCCTCCCATCGTTTTGTGGTTGGTCCCCAGTTCTATGGTTCACACCCCTGGTTAACCCCCCCGATTCCTGTAACTGGCTGACCGATTGTCGCCACCCCCGTTTCCACCCCCCCTTAAAAACTGCCGCGCACCTGCCCTCAGGGTCTCTCCTGGGCAGCAGGTGCAGAGTGCAGAGCTCCGTGCTCCCTCTGTTTCAATAAACCTACGTTACATCCTGCTCGGGAGAGTCCGCCTTTCTCTTAGCTGCCGGGGTTGCTTACGTCATCTACGTGCCCGTCGCTGGCGGTGGGATTCAAGTTACCACAGGGAGGAAGCGGCGCGCTTTGTCCGCTGCTCCGACCATACCACGTTGCCGCAGTGAGACACTGAGCTAGCCTGTGGCCGTGCCGGTCAGCGCGAACTGGACACTGTGACAGATACCCAAGTACCCTTAATCACAATTTAAAAATATATTCTTTTCCACAAAAGTCTAGAAAAATTAGGGACAAATACTACAGTATCTGTTTTAAGATTCGGAGATATATAAAAAAGAAGTACCTTCTTTTGTTTATAGCAGAAGCTCTTAGGACTTCTAGTGTAAAATAATTTATTTGTGATAAGAGCCACAGCACATACATACACAGACATATACACACACAGATAGGTAAATAGATAGATAGACATCTAAGATGGTTAAATATTTCGGTCATAGGAAGTAGGCATTTACTTTCTTGAATTTTCCTGTCAAAATTGCTCGTTTTAAGGCTATTTTTTCCTTTATATTTCACAGTCTGTTTCCGGGATTCCTTCATTTCAAAATGGTGGTAAGAGTGTGCTAAATACTTACAAAATGGTTGCCTCATGTTTCCAACATTCAGATTCTCAAGCAGAACACACGTGTACTGCCACAAAAATATTTGGATTGTTTTCTCAAGACTGCACAAGTCAATCCATTTTAGTCATGCTATTAACAAAAGATAAGTCAGTGAAATCTGCAAGTTCTCTACCACTTTTTGATTTTTTTTAAAATTAGTGTTTCACTTGAACACCCAGGACAGACATCAAGTCACAGAGAACAATGAAAAAGTAAAGTTGAGCATAAGGCATAATCAGTTACTTCAAATGTCAAAAAATCTTGGCTTGTCTTTATTCGTAACATTATGTTAGTTATAAATCAACACATTACTTCTAGATTGCAATCTATTTTTTTTTTAAAAATCAATAATTAATGTGGAAATAAATCCAAATCAGTCAAAGGCTTGCAGGCTCTTGTTCTGCTGAGGTGTTTCAACTACCCTGACATCTACTGTAGAGGTTGCACAGTGAACAATCCAGGAGACTCCTGGAATGTATGGAGGATAACCTCTTAAGACATGCAATAGATTTCCCGACCAGAGGGCACGAAAGGCTGGACCTGGTGGTCATCAGTGCAAGTGAGCCACTTGGAAACACCAAGACTGGAGACAAGTCTGAAGTGAAATGCAGAGGCACTGGTGGAGTCTGCAGACCTGAGGGCAGGGTGAAGACGAAACAAAGTCTTGAACTCCATGAAAGCAAATTTCCGTCACCTAAAGGTGCTAGTCAATAGGACCCCAGGGAATCTGCCATCAGGGACAAGGAAGCAGAACACACCTGGCAGGTCTTAAAGAATACATTCTGCAGAGCACAATCCCCAGGAGCAAGAAATCAGGTAAACAAGGTCAGAGACCATGGCCAGCACAGACCAGCTGATCAAACTAAAGAGCACAAAGCAAATGAAGACATGGTGATAGCAGGAACAGATTTTCAGGGAAGAGCATAGGGAAGGTGTCCAATTGTGTAAGGATGGTGGACTTTGCAGTACAGGGTTTAAGGTTGGACTCAATGATCTTACAGGTCTTTTGCAACATAAACAATTCCACGATTCCACACAAGCCCCTCTCCATGATACCTGAAAACCATGGTAGTCAGGTGAAGACTCTGGTGAAATGAAAAAAAAAACCAACATCCAAACCAACCAAAAAAAAAAAAAAAAGGAAGCAAGGAGGATCCTGGGAATTACCAACCGGTCAGCCTCCTCTCTGTATCTAGAAGCTGTGCACATGGAATACAGGAAGGTGACTTGAGACAGCAGGCATGGCTTCACCAAGGGCAAGTCCTGCCTGACCAAGGGGCAGATGAGAGGCTGGACATGACCCAGCCGTGGGCACTCCCAGCCCAGAAAGCCAAACGTGTCCTGGGCTGCATCCAAAGCAGCATGGGAGGGAGGAGATTCTGCCTCTCTGCTCTGGTGAGACCCCAGCTGGAACCCTGCATCCACCTCTGGGGTCCCAGCACAGGAAGGACATGGAACTGCTGGAGTGAATCCAGAGGAGAGCCACAGAAACAACCAGAAGGAACCTTTCAAATGGCTAAAGGCTGAGAAAGTTGGGGTTGTTCAGGCTGGAGAAGAAAGAGCTCTGGGATTACCTCATTGTGGTCTTCCAGTACCTAAAGGAGATTTACAAGAAAGATGGGCACAGACTTTTTAAGCAGAGCTTGTTGAGATAGGACAAAGAGTAATCGTTTTCAACTAAAAGAAAAAAAAATTAGGCTACATGTAAGGAAGATGCTTGTCACAAAAGGGGTGGTGAAATACTGGAGAATGTTGCCCAGAGAGGTGGTAAATGCCCCCTCCCTGGAAACATTCCAGGTCAGTCTGGATTTGCCTCCTGACCAAGTTGAAGATGTCCCTTGTCATTACAGGGGAGTTGGAGCAGATGGTCTTTAAAGCTTCCTTCCAATACCAATGATTCTGTGATTCTATAACAAAGCGGCTTGCATTTGTGCAAGACTTAGAAAAATTAAATTCTTAACCATAGCCAAAACAATCCTTTAAAAAGCTGCATCACTGTGAGATCATGAAGGAAAATGAGTATGTGAAGTAATAAAACAGACACACAACCTTCTCATAAGAACATGGAAGCATTCCCAAGGTGATTACTACTTACTGGTTTAGCAAGCAGAAGATTAGGGGACTATAACACTGAAATTAGATGCAGAAATGAATGTCTTAAATACTGTACTGCTAAAAAAAAGCTTTAAAATGCATTGATTCCAATTCAGCGTATCGTTTGTTGGGGTTTTTTTTTTAAGTTGTAAGTTATACATTGAAAGCTATAAAACTATAAAAAATATACGTCTTTTCACTTGTTAGGCTGCAATACCTTCTTAATTCATTTCTACCAATGCAGCCAAAAAAAGCAAGTAATTCAGCTATACTGAACATGACACCTACTTAAATGAAACATCCATACCTAGATTTTAATCCAGTAACACAAAAATTGTTAACTCCTCAAAAATATCTTATGACTGGCTCTCTGCTCTAACTTATTCTAGCAGCTGGAAAAGCTATTGCATAGTCCTCCAGAGAAATATGAATAGGAAAAATTTTCTCCTTTAGTATTACATGTTTTTAAAGGTTACTGGGATTATTTCTTAAAAGCAGGACAAAAGTAAGCCTAATTTGGCCAACTATTTTTAAATTTATCTCCCATGCAAAGATACAGGAGAATGTATTTTCAACCCACTGAACACTTCTTTTATAACAACACCCCAAAATTTCATTGTTTTACAGTTTTAGGTTGGATAGAGACAAAGAGCTTAAATGAAATGTATACATTTCTGAAGATACTGTTATATGAAGGAATAGTTCCAGCCATTTGAGAATACTCTACTGTTATAACCAATACTCAATTTCCTCTAACCTGTAAAGCATTATCTGAAGGGCAAGTCAGTGGAATTGAATGCAAACAGAAGTGACAAAGCAGATTGCAGCCAGTTATCTTTGAGATGCAGAGACCTGTAGCACTTCAATTTGACACTGTCAGCAAAGAGTGCCTGCTACACTCCTGCAGAAATAATTTTACATTTATGAGCTGTCAAAGCTATAATGCGTTCAAAAGTTCAAAGTCAAGAAATATGTAATGATTCATCACATGACACATGAAGAGAAGAAGCAATTCAGGTATCAACTTTAGATGATGCTACACAAACTCTATTTTATTCAAAGATGAAGCTGAGTACAAAATAACCAATGGTCCACAAACCACAGCTGATAGATTTAAATGTCTTCATTCCAAACATCATTAAATTTTAGACAATTAGTCCACGAAGGAATTTTTAAGTTACCTAAACCTATTCAGAAAGCATTTTGTAGCCTATTTTTATAGTCTACATAACACATTATTAGGGAATAGAAATATGCTTTAGAGAGAAGAATTCATTATGCATTAAATTACCCCATTTACAAGATGGTTGTCATTCTTTATGAAATGTCTAATAGAGACAAACAAAATCACAATCTGCTGCCTTACCAAGGTAAACATTACTGTTCAGCACTGAATGCTCCACCAGCTTGTGACAATTTTATGAAAATCCTTTAAAGGGAAATTTTACATTTTTCCACTGAAAGAACACCTACATGCAAGCCTCTAATTAGAAATTCTATTTTAACACAAGCAAGATGCATTTAAATTACATCCTGATGCTTCAAGTTTTAAGTGTTTGACAAAGCAACCTTAATTATTTTTAATAGGTTTCATTTGCTCTGTATATATGCTTTTAATTCACTGCCAAATGAAGAATCATTTTAGAAAGCCAAGTAATGCAGCAACTTCTAGAATCAAGTTTCAAAGAACAGTTTAAGAAGGATTTCTAATTAAGTACACTAAGTTGCTTGCTTTTGCTGTACTGACAGTAATTTAGTAACACAGCATGATAACTGAATCTACTGCAGGGCTCAAAAATGCCCAGAACACAACACAAGCCTTGTCACACTAATTTCTCCCAGAATTTGGTAGACACTTATGATTGCCACTACGGAGCAAAACCCCATATTGGTGGTAAGATCATGGCGGTAAGATTTATCACAAATTTAATTAGAAACTCCTGTAGTAACATATTGTACAGTCTCTTTATGACCCTTCCAGTCACATCACTCTATTACTCTTCTACGCCTATAAAAGAGGCTGCTTAATAGCAAATGGCAGATTTTTAAACATCATACTTGAGAACAGCTTTCCTAAAAGGGTTCCAGATTTTATTATATAATACACAAAAGCAAAAATCAGCTCCATTGGGTTTTGAAACATTTTTACATTCCACTTATGTTTTCACATCAGACATTTATTATGAGTCATATTACCTGACCACATTTCATTAAATGGTCCTTTTATGCTGAAGGATTATTTTAACTGATTTATATACACAGAGGAGCAATCCATAAAAAAGGAGATAGATCTCCAAAGTTTTATACTGATGTCAGAAGTGTATTGTTTCACAGCAATGTCTCCATTTCGTTCTTCTGTCTCAACACACTCTTGAGGGAGATTGCTGCTACAGCTACAGTAATTCGTACAGTTATGTAGCATCTGCTTTATTTCAAGAGATAACGTATCCCTGTTGTATAGGGGTATGATTAGGAGTGAATTAACCTGAGTAATTCTCAGTAACTAGGCTATATTTAATCAACAGGGAGTTTGTAACAGATCACTCCATCCTTTTTGAAACAAAATACTGTTCTTTTTAATAATTTTTTTTTATTATTTTCTTATCAGAAAGTGATTAGAATGGATAGAACACCTTTCAATAACTTTCAAATAACTTTGAATTTGCAAAAAGCTTAGAAAAAGCATATTAAGTAAACTGCTTCAGTAGAGTCAGGTCTTAAAATATTTGTGTGGTCAACATTTGAGTGATTTAAAATGGAAGTCTGAAATACATAGTAACACTCAGTACAAGAATCACATTCCTGCTTCTGTGTATGTATACAGCCAAGCAAGATTATTACTTTAAGTTTCATACAGACACTAATTTATAATCAATACATATACAGACACTTGCTGTCTCCAACAGCTAACCGGCCACTGAAAGAAAATAGTGGAAAATGGGAAAAAAAAAAAACAACACAAAACCCAAAAACCTAGAGAATTTATTAGTCAAAGCAGTTAGTAATGATGAAGTTGGATCAGCCAACTGTACTTAAAAACACAACAGCTGGCATTTACAATCTCCACCTGGGACACATATTGATGTCAATAACAGATAAGCCGTTTTGAACAATTTAAGGGGTTTTAGCTCTGAAAAAGAGAAACCTCACTTGATGTGCTCACTGAAAGAGTTCAAACATAAGCTCTTGTGGTAACTCAATTTCAATTAATTAATACTTTCTAGCAACATATTAAATGCATACAACTCATTTTGAGCAAAATTGCTGTTTTCTGTATTTAAAGCCCTTCTCAGTCTTCATTTCCTCAAACAAATTTGTAAAACACATACATAAATTTAAGTAACACAAATTTCCATAAAGAGGCAATCTGACTCATCTACAGAGTCAGCATTCTTGCTCACTCACTCCTCACCAGACTTGTGTCAGAAATCAAGTTGTAACAGATTTCAGCCTGTACAGTATATTGGTGCAGTAAATAATCCCTGAAAATTTGTTTCCAGGTAGTGTAGCAGATTTTTTTCTTCTCCTTCAGAGAGAGAAAAGAACTGCCTTTGGAACACCCCACTAGTCAAGTGAGGTTTTTCTGCATATATCATATATCAAAGTACACAGAATATTTCAGGCTTGGAGATTTTGGTCCTGTGACAAGAAAAATATTCTTCTTATGAACTGCTCAGTTCACACTTTTTTTTCTTGTACTCAATATGTATGATTATAAATATGCAGGCATATATCTTAAATCTTTTATTATTTATATAAACAACACTATTATTTCTGAGTAATAAGGTGTGAAGCTTTGATAGAGGAAATATTCATAAGGAAATCATGCACTTGGGATCCCGTTGATAGGATTAGGGAAGGAGAGGTGCGGGAAGGAAAGGTGCAGGCAGGGGCAGGAATTCTATTGGTATTCCTAATGTAATAAAACTGAGTTTCTTTTTTTCTTTCCATCAAATGCAGCCAAGTCCTCTGGGCCACTTCCTCTGACTAACAACAGCTGCAGTGTAACCAGCAGGCAAGGAAAGCTCACATCTTCAGCAAGAACAGTCACTAGTCTGATTTCTGCAACACTGCATAACGATACTGTAAGACCATTAACTGTCATATATGTTACTGACAGGTATGGTTCTGATGGGATATCTTTCAATCTGACTACTGCATTGTCACATTTTAAAACACTTGAGTTTTCTGCATATAGTGACAATTTTGCTAGCTGTACATCCCAATAGTTTTGTAAATTAAGTAAGTGTTTTCTCTACAGTGGGAAGAAAAAAGACTATGAAAGGGATAGAAAAGTAGCCCCATGTCTATGATTTAAATCCAGTCTGACAAAGAAAGAGAAATCTGACCAACCACTTAGAGACAAAATAGTGCTGCAATTCAATATAATTTAAAAGTGCCAAGTCAAAGAGTTTATACACTGATACTACTTTTTACCTAGAGAACATTAGAAAATTTGAGATAAAAATATGAAGCAGTGAGTCTGTCGGGTGTAAGAGCACTGAAAAAATAATCCTGTCTTATGCTTGAATGAAGTTCATAAAAACTATAATGCAATAGCCAATCAATACAACCTAAGAATGTATGCCATTTAAAACTGTTATGAAAATTAGACATTTTCTTGCTTTGTACAAGACTCTACTCTGATTCAAAACAGCATTTAAGCTACTGACTTATATAATTCTGCCTATTTTCAAGGTTAAATCACATTTATTTTCTCTCTGCTTATGGTTTAAGAATGCTGAAACTTCAGTTTTTCTAAAAATCTTGAGAAATTCCAATGTGATAACTTTAATGCTATGAATATCTAAAATTATGAAGATAACCCACTTTTTTTCCTACTTTTTGTTCTTCAGATTAATTCCTGTCCTGCTCCATAGCCATCTTTAGAAAGGGTAAATGTACTTAAAAAATCATGCCCATTAATGTACAAATATTTATATACCATGATACATTTGTGCAGCAGAATCACCTAAACTTGAAAAGTTAGAACTGGTGTTACGACATTTCACTCAAAAAAGCATAATATGTACAGATCTCCCTAGTATCAGGCAACATCATTGATTAGTTACTGACAGTTCAGTATCCTGTGTACAAATCAAAATTTGTTCCCACGAACTACCTACTGTCTAATCACCATAACCCGAAAGCTAACATGGCATCAAATTTTTAAAATGTGCATTTTGTTATACACTTCTTATTAGAGAATTTACATTACTAAATAGGATTAATATCAAATTGCTACAACTAAAAATGTAAAATATTTTAATTCCCTTTTCTTGTTAAATAGTAAATAACAGGCCTGCCCTTGCAACTGACAGAATAGACCTCTACTGATTACTTTGTATTTTCTGGTAAGAGAAAAGAAAAGTACATATTTTTTTTTCCACTTTTTCCACATACCCTTTAACCCTGAGTATTTCCATTCAAACAGGATTACAAGCTGAGCCTTCTCCATTTTTTTTCTTACTATTTTATTATTTTCCCCTTTCATCTACCACAGGCAGATGAAGCAAGCCTGCTTTTAGGTACAGGTAAAAAACAACTTTCTATCAGATTAATTTACTCCCTACAGCCATACCACTACTCATGATACGAGCTGATAAGCGTAACACTTGCTTTTCTCTTTGCAACATTTTAACCAATCAGACCTGCAGAGCCCTCATCAAGCCATGGTCCTCTGATTAATCCCAGCAGTATTTTACTGTGTTTTTGTGATCAAGGAAATCAACAGAGAGTGCATTGGACTAATTGCCTTCTGCATACAGACTTAAACTGAAACCCACTGTACAAATAAACCCATGTTCATTTAGGTATTTGTTGGAAACTGGAAATTTCCATTACAATATCAAACCAATTTTTCAAAGATATATCAGAAGAAACATGCTTCCTGGGAATGTAAAAAAGTGGCATTGCACTATCCTTATCAAATACAAACATTACAATTCTTTTTGAAGGATTATAAAATACTAATTATCATCACACCTCCATGAGAACTATACAATCTGTTGTTGCATGAAAGCTAATGAAGTATAAATCCAGCATAATAATAACACAAAACCATATTCTAAAAATACAATTAATTAGGTAGTTCAGACCTTGAAGAAAACATCAAGCATTTAAGTTTTGTCAAGCACTGGCAAGAGTAATTTTTGACATAAGCTTGAATAATAAAAAAAAAAAAGAAAAATCTTGGAAACCTCTTAGAACTGAAAAATTATCATTACCAGTTTACATTCTGTTGTCGTATTTCCACACCTATTATGAGCCTGAAGTTTAATTCCAAACTGATATTAACAAACAAGTTAAATATTAACAAGTATATCAATACTGAGAGAAATGCAGAATTAAGAAGGGGTTGATCCACAGACTTTGTTAATGCAAATAAATATTGACAAAATATTGAGAAAAAATAAATATGTAAAGGGAGAAATTAATAAAATTACAGAAAGCACTTTTTTTAATGCCTTTTTTTTTTTTTTTTTTAACTGAACATAAGAAAGCAAATCTTGCAATTAGGATTTCCTGAAACTATTAACCACTGAGAGAAAACATATAATAAACAGATCATCCTTGTTATTGTTTTTGTCATGTCACTGTATTTCCTGCAATAAATAAGAACTGTCTCACTTGAAACCAAAATTTTAAAGGGCGTTTTTCCAATATATCCTACCCTTATGCCATATTAATGGACTGAAATGAAACTCACTCTGTGTATACAAATTAAAGCAACAAAAACATGACCATTATAGTCAAGGGCTAAGTAGACATTGCAAATAACATGCCTTGAAACTAATTTAAACATTAACTGCTTTTTGGGAAGAAAGAGGACTTCTCTCAAACTTTGATCTTCCTCTTTTTTTTTTTTTTTTTTTTTTTTTTTTTTTTTTCATTTAGAGAAAGCAAATTATTTGCACTTGTAATTACTTTCTGAACACAAAGAATATTGACATATAGATCACCTTCAGTCTTTACGGGGGAAAAAAAATCATTTTTTTAAAACACTTTTGAAATTGTTACAAAGTATTTCCATCTTCCCCAGCTGTGGAGTCCTGTTTTGAGGAGGCTGAAATCTGATCTCTCCCCTTTGACCTAAACCTAAGACTCCTCCCCCAAAATACCTGCCCCTACTCACTCTCTTCGTCTTCACCCCTCTTCGCTCTCACCCCCCTTCCAGACCAGGGTAGGGGGCAATAAATGGATTCTCGTGCTTACAACAAAGACTCGTCTTGTCTGTTTCCCTGCCGGTGGTTGTAACCTCCCTGGACACATGCACTGTTGCCACATGATGCAACACTCAGCAACAATGTAAACAAATTAAGTGGCTATATATATATATTCCCCTACTTCAAAAAACATTTAAAAGCAAGTTTCTTTACACTCTGAAACAAGACTACGTAACTAAGAAGAAGCAGAAGAGCTCTTACAATGTATGAACGTGAGCATGGACATAGAAAGCCAACTTCAAAACATAAGTAAAAAAAGTACCAAGAAGGTGAAAAGCTGAGAATAGAGAGAATGACATAGAAAAAGTTTCTTAAATAGGTTTTTACTTTCAGTTTTTTCAATTCTATAATTGAAAGTAGTATGAGAATAGCCATTTTAGCAAACTTCTTAGAGAACACCATCATAATGTTAACTCTTTCAGAGATGGCACAGGGAAAAAAAGCACAAGATACTTACTAATTATGAACTGCACCAAAATCAAAGCAATCTAATTACAATAGCTAAACCAATGCCAGTGAATTAATTTATGGAATTCTGTTAGAAACCAGAAGATACAATCAGTGAGGATGTATCATCAAAGAAAATAGCTATCCATCTTTACTAACGGTTCAATGGAGTTTACTAACTCTTATTTCTTATTATCTCCATTTCTTATATACTAGCCAAAAGAGGAAGCTTATTAAGTGACAAGATGAATACCTAAAACTATTCATGTTCTTTCCCACAAAGCTACAGAGAATCAATGTACCCTTCACTTCTGCAATAGTTAAATACTACTTTTAGACAACAATCTGTACTTTGATTTTACTCATAAACACAACTTTTGACCAAGTCTATTAAAAAAACCCAAAAAACAAAAAACAACAACAACAAAAAAACCCACCACCTTGATAAATCCTCAGAATACTTAGCAAAAAGGGAAACCTGATAAATTGTACAGAGAAATCTGATAAATTCATTCTTGTTTAATTCCGGTTATAATAAAAGGTTCTGTATCAAATGTTTAAAGATCCTAGGAAACTGCTGGATAACTATGAAAAGCATTACGCACAGTGGAAGAACATTTAGAATTTAAGAACCAAAAGAAACACAGCAATGAATGGGAAAAATTACAACATTTTATCCCAGGGATCAGAAGTAATAATAAAAAGTAATATGCAAAGCCTGTTGTCATTTCACTGTAATACAACTTATGAATATTATGGGTTTGAGCTAGGCAATTAACATACGCTGCTTGTCTTTGAACAAGGTATATTTTAATAAAAGGTTGAAGGATTCCTCTTTGTAAAAGTAGCACATAGCCACACAGCAAAGCTTTCAGCAAAGCTGCTGAAAATCAAGACACTACACATGTGGTATCAAACTCTTCAATACAGCTTCAATGTCATCCATACAGAGTTTTTTTACAGGGTCTCACTATCTCAGGGAGAAAGTGTTGGACTACAACTTCTTCAGGGAGAAAAAAACATCATGACCAATACAAAAACCTATGGAAAAGAATTTTGGAACAAAAAGTTGGATCAAGAAATTACTTAATCGGTATTTACAGTTCACAGAAATACTTTTCCATAAATAGCAAGTTCATGATATATACATATATGATCCTCTTGCACATGGACAGAATAAAATAGCTGTTACTGTACAACAGAAAAATCCTGCATCTTTTCAATTACATCGGCTTGCATGTCAGAGGAAGTACTCTGGTAACACGGTTACAATTAGTATAGACTAAAAATAAAGTTGGAAATGAAACTTTGAATGAATCAGTTTTGATAATGCAATCATGAAGCAGAAAATTCCTCAGACTGTTAAGCATCCAATCACAATCTACAACTGACCAAACAAATGTAGGGTGTTTTTTTTCATCCTGGGCCTCTCAGGCAGATTTACACAAAACAGCCCCAGGAAAGGAAAATACGTATCCTCTGCACTTAAAGAATATCCTGATTCTCCTACACTTTGTGTGACAAAATGGCACAATGAATGTCTGTAAAAATATCCAATTGAAAGTCAGTCAGGGACAGAAATGCCACTTTGTCATATGCATCCCAGATACTTTAAAATATTAAGATAGTATAATTTAAAACAAAAAATAAAATCCTAATTCTTATGGAGCTGACAATTTGCAAGACAAATCATACCAGCCTTTTTTTTTGATGGGACAAAACCTGGGAGTTGCAATGTCAGAGAATAAAGAAAAATGTATCAGAAAAGCTTCTATTTCATGGTCCTTCCCAATTCCTTCACAAAGGAATACATGATTTTCCTCCTGTGTTAGAGGAAGTGAAGGACTGTCCAGATTGTGAGGAGTCTCCTGTGAGTAAGGAGGGTCTCTGGGGATGCCAACATATGGCCTGAAGGGGGGAAACACAACCATATACCAGTTCATGGCTGGTTGCACTAAAAAGGCAAAGCACGTTCCTTCCCCTCTCTGGCTGCCAAAAGGAAGGCCTTTTCCTTTGCATTCCTCAGCCAGATGATGATGTATTCCACCACTTCCTAAAACTAACAGATATGCTGATGGAGAATTTCCTCACAGTGCTTTCTCCCAAAGAGCTTTTCATGATCGATGAACAGGCATAATGGAAGTGCTGTGGACTACGACAGTAGGGAGAACTCAGAACATTCACATGTCATTTCTCTACACTTGGTTTTATAGGCTTTTTTCTTTGTGAGATGTTAATCTGTTTTCATGTTGGATTGCTATTTCTATTATAATATTCTTGAAATGTTGGGATGGAAAACAGACATATTAACATCATCTGTCTAGCAAGCATTTAAAAGAAATTACATTTTATTAACTGTAAGCAGAGAATAATTACTAGAATTGATTATGATAAATCACCACACAACCGACTTATTATTTAAAGCTAACATCTTTAAGCAAACTACTAAAACCTTTCTAAATCTGTAAACTTTTAAAGTTTACAGATTTCTAACCTTCTTCTTTCAAAATTTCTTCTACAGACTTCTAAACAACAGCTGTTCTGAAGTTGGTTTGCTTAACTACTTCTGTACTGCACAAATTGTCTGCAAAAACCATATCTGCAAAGCATCATCATGTAACCTTTAGCTCATGCTTGCAAAACTTGCTCTAGAATGTAACATATTAAAAATTGAGCTGCTTTCCAGTAAGTTTATTTAAGATAAAGATAGTTATTGATAGAAATGAAGTACAATTTTCAGCTGAAAGCCTGTATGAAATTATAGTAGGGACCATAACATATACACTGGTCTAAAAATGTAGAAACAAAAGGTGACTAAAATTTGATTATGAGACTGCCAAGGGGGCAAAACAGTAAATCTAACAAAATAAACAGAAACCTATTTTCCAGTCCTTTTACTCTTCAAAGGAAGAGAGTACTGACTAAAACAAAAAAAATAATTCATGCAAGATGGGAAGCATTAAATAAGTAGAGAGTAAAAAAAAAATCCCATGAATTTGAAAGTCCTGGCTTCAAACATCATATTGCTCCCTGTGGTCTGAGAAGCCTATTTGAAATGGTCGGTACCAGAGCCTCTGCACAGAGGTGCTCTTGACTTGGATTATGCATTTGGACTGCGGAAGAAGATGTTCGGTTTTATCCAGTGCCTGAAAAGCAACACCTGAAAGAAAAAATGAGCCTGACAGGTATTTAATATGGTCTAACTTCCCCTTATGACTATCCTAAGTTGATAGGGAGTCATAAAAGCTGCAATTTTATACTTTCTTTTCCCCTTTGCACACTTAGACTCGACCCATACCAAAACTTTTAAAGAAAATTAATCTCACCAGGTGTAGACCTAGCAGTATAGCACACACTGTCCTGTGTGACTTAGCTTGTGAGGCAACCAGGAGCTGGAATAGGGTGTTTCAGTCCAGCACTCAACCAGGAAGCAAGATACACATGGGCATTCTGAAAGTGAAGGTGACAACAACATCGGCCTGCTGTACAGACTCTGACATGACTTCTTGTTGGTAGTGTAGATAATAGTGAAAGGCTGCAGATCTATTATCCCAAGAAATTCCAGGCCAAGGATGCCTGAGCACTGGCACTAGTCCATTAAACCGGGGGAGGAACCACAAAAACAAACAAACAAACAAAACACAAAAAACCCCAGAACAGCAATAGTAGCAAATCCCTATAAAAATATTGTTTCATGCATTTAAATTTGCTCTCACTCTTGCATGCATGAATCATTGCTTTTTTGCAAATCTTTGTTATAATTTTCTGTTGATTTGGGTGCCTATCACATAAGCTATAAATATAAAAATTAATTATAAAACAAATAAAGGAAACTAAACTAACCAGGAGAACTGAAAAAAAAATTCCTGTTTTTTTAAGGCTGCTCAAGGAGAGGGCTTTTTCTTATTTAAACTGCAGTTGATTCAATTGTTCTTTATGTTAGGTATGAACCCTTAATGAACCAGCTCTTTTAAAGAGTGAGAGCTATTACCTTCTTCCATAAATATGTATCATGCCTGAACTAGTGCAACTTTAATTTTGCATGGAACATCCTATCACCACTATATTATATTTTAACATTAATAGCATTTATTTGTTCTTCCAGTTTATCCTTTCTTCACTTACCTACAAGAGCCCCAAACATCTCTCCTTAGCTGGAAACAAATCATTCAGAACCACAGAAAGGCTCCTCCCATGTTCAGCTCTAACAGCACTTGGATAAAAGTCCTCAACTTCAAGGCCCTATTACAAAGCTATACATGTTATCCCAGACTGAAGGTTTTTGGTTTTATGCCTTCCTAGATGAGCACATTTTTTCCTTCCTCTCCACTTTCCTCTTGCACGCTCACTTTGTCACATCATCTCCTCCCACACAGGAGACTGGTAAGACTGTTGCACATTGTTCTCCTTTTTATTTCTTCAGAGCTCATAGAAAACCTTTCATTTGAGCATCTGTTCAGGTTTTGTTCTCATTTTGCCTAATAAAAACATCTCTCAATCTTGCCTTCCATCTTCAGTGATGATTGTGCAGATGTCTAAGCCATGCATATGACGCTCGCATCCCTTCCAACTCTTTAGCACTGCAGGGCTTTGCTAGCACCTGGTCTTGAGAGCCATATATCCTCTTAAAGGACGTATTTTTTTCTGTACCTTTCAGAAACACTTCACAATCCTGTCACAGAAACTCTGCAGCCAAACCAACAGTATGTACTGGCAGTTCACAAACGACTGATTTGGCTTTGCCTAGCACTGATTACTTACAGTGCACACACATAGTAAAAAGTCACCATGATGAAGATCATAGACCACTTGAACACTGGAATATTTTCTAATCGCTTGTGCGGAAGTCTGAATCGTTCAGCTCTTGAACAGAACAAGAATCCATCTAACTATAAAATTAGTATTGTTGACCTGGTTAATAATGCGTGGCAATACCGCAGAGATTTTAAGAGATTTATGTAGGCTGACCGTAAAAGAGAAAAAGTTAGACAAAGATTGTCAAGCAGATTAACACGGGATTTCTTTGGGTCACTAGCTGACAAAACCACAATTGAGGGCTCTTCTAGAGGTACTTCTAGAGGAAGTACCTCGGCAAGTAGTAGCCCAGGAGCTCCACTCTTCACTCTGATCTGCACTCTAATTTCCTGAGTGTCAATTAAGGAAAGTGAGAAACACACCAGGTACTGTCAAGATTATTTCTTTCCATCACCTAATGTCTTCCATAAGTCTCCCATCCAACTAATTTCGAGAACTAACCACATTTAACTGATTACATCTGAAAGATTTAGAACACAGAACAAGGCTGCAGGCAATCAGGGAGACACACACATTACAAGGGTGAAAGCATTTTTATTGCTTTGTGATTTCACCATCTGGAGAACATTATGGTATTAATGTGTATGAAATTATTAAACATTAAAAAATGCTTTCCAAAAGCTATTACTGCCCTCTCATTAGGCAAAACTTTAAAGAAGTGTCCCATGAAGATTACATGGTTTAGGTTTTGAAAATTTGTAACAAAGAATGCTACGTGTCATTAATATTTAAGAGCTGAAGAACTAGGGATCATGAGTGAAAAAAGGTATATATAAAAAATGTGGTCTTATGAGTCAGCAGCAGTTTACATGACCTTTTGCAACTGAAGATAAATAATAAAAACAATTAAAAAATACTCAAGACACAGAGGTGCACAAGAAGTCCCAAGAAAATTGAGTTTATCATAAAATCTGTCTGGTGTCAAAGCAACATTCCAGGCAAAGGCATTCAGCTGCTCAGCACTATGGGATAACACCAAAGGAAGAAGGTAGAGCACCATCTTCAATGCCACTATCATTGTGTGAGAAAAAACAACCTGGTGTCTCACACCCTTTCAATTCAGGAGGGAGGGCACCACAGCATTAACCTATATTCCACCCAACCTCACAGAATTACCTTCCAGTTGTCACCTGCCTACAAAACCTTTAAAACATTATAAGACTTTCTCTGGAAACACAAGACTATTGAGGCAGTATTCTTAAGAAAATACATATATTAATTTAAAAATATGAAGATTTGAGGAAGAGAATATAGCTGAGAAGTGCCTATGGACATATTTCTTGATTGAAGCAAGCAGCTTACTTAAAAACTGCTTTTCTGAGACCTTGGTTGGAAAAAAAAGCTCAAAAACTGCAGAAAAAACATACTTCCTCCTTAATAACCTCCCATGGTGATTAATGTTTCATGCTCTGAAAATGACATCTCCCTTTTCTATGTGTTCAAACCACTGAAGGAAACATTAACAGCCCACATCATTCCCTTAATATGTTTGCCTTGCACATCTATTTCATTAGCAACATTTTTTTTCTTTTCATAGACAGATCACAGCTTTTATTGAAACAGTTCACTTCCACAGTACCACTGAGCAATTTTGTATGGTTTTATAGGCTTTCATGTCACTTCAAAAGCAAAGGCAATAGTCATAGGAAAAATTGTACTGCAAATGAGACCAAGTGGAAATGAAACACAAAGGGTAAAGCTGTAGAAAGAGACAGAGGATGAAGGGAATGGAAGCTCTGAGCAAGGAAGCAATTTTATGGCAGAAAATAAGTCACTATATTCAGTATGTGACATACATTTAATTGAACTTTAAATTGAAGAGACTTCCCACAAAGTAGGCTAAAAAGATGTACACAGAGAGCAAGTGCAGCAAGGTAGAAGAGGAGACAAAATTTCCCTAGGGGAGAAATTACTCCTCTTAAACCACACACTTTGATGAGTTTCCTGCTCCTACATGGTTTT
Source organism: Hirundo rustica (assembly GCF_015227805.2). Taxonomy (NCBI): domain Eukaryota; kingdom Metazoa; phylum Chordata; class Aves; order Passeriformes; family Hirundinidae; genus Hirundo; species Hirundo rustica. Next base: position 45,108,464 of record NC_053488.1, read on the forward strand.
GGGCCACCCCAAAAGCAGAACACAAAAAAGCTGCTGCGGACTATGACAAATCCAAGGGCCACATCTCTCCTACAAGCCACAGGTTCCCTGATACAACTGTAAGTGAAGGACATAAAAAGATAGTGATTTTATCAGAGGAAAGAGAAAAGGTGGACTGATTTCATCTCGGCTCAGAACACTCTTCATGGGCAGTAGCTTTAACACCTGCATGTACTAAGGGCCCTCAGAGCTTCCTCAAGAGTTTTATGGCTCTCCTCATCTTTTGAATGCCAAAAAGTCTCTGAAAACATATCTTTCCATACCAAAGGCGATATCAGCACATAACATAGATCACTGCAAGCAGACACCAAAGGCAGTTTTATGTCTAAAACTTGCATTAATTTATTTAAGTAGGAAAAGCTAAGTTCTGAAAAAATTGACAACTCTCTTCCAAGAAAGCTGCCAGAGCTGGCAGGAGCAGACAGCTTCTACACTGAGCCATTTGTTTGGTATCAGTTGCAGGACTGGTGCCAACCTGAACACACAGGCATGAACTAAACTGCCTAAGGAATACCAGCACACATGAGATTTAATACATATATATTTACTACTTATTACTGAAGTTTAAAAGCTCTGAAGAAGCATCAGCACTGGGAAAAATCCATGCATTTATGCAAGTCTTGCTTTTACAAGAACATGATTGCCAATCTAGCCAAAAACCTCTTTTAAATTTTTGTATATTTAGATTTCAAGGAAATTGCCTCAAGCTGTTACATTGCAAAGCAGTGGCATGCCCTTTTAGTGTTTGTCACATATATATACATATCTACATACACACACACACGAGTGTGTGCACACATACTTCTTCAAGCTTTATTTCCATAAACAATTAATTGGAATCTTCCACTTCAATTCTTTATGAATTAAAGCATTCATGAACAGGACACACAGGAGGTTTTTTTCTAAATTAGGTACAAATTCATAGCACAAAAGGACCTCTATTATGCAGTCAACATGCTTTAACCAGAAACATCAAGTCTGCCAGCAGACTCCAGTATGCATTTCTTATTTGTCCTTGCTACAAACTGTGCAGCGCAAAATAAGAAACTACTGTATGTTTGTCTTCTATAGATGTTCAGCTATAGATTACATAATAGATTTGAAAAAGGAAGTCCAGCGTTCAAAGATAATCTTTTGGGAGTTTCTGATCATCTACATGTTTATTTGGAGTCATTTAACTAACAATCAACAGAAGAAAAGAAAATGGCAAATGACAGAGGATAAAGTTGAAAAAGATGTTACAGTGTGTTAATTGGGTTTATATTGTGTTTCATTTTATATTGGGGTTTTGTAATGTTTTCTATTGTATCCCCTTGGAAACTGCATCACATGGTTTGTCCCTGCTTGGCTGCACCCATTGCCCACACTGGAATCTAACCCAACTCTGTTCCACTCCCACCTTATCCCTGATTGGGTAGTGGCTTCTCCCTGCTTCTAGGCCCATCCCCCCTGGGATAAAGCCCCCAGACGGCCAGGGGCTTGGTCTCTCTGGGGCCGGATGGGAATGGGGAAAGAGCTCCGTACTGAGCTCAGGCTGGTGGGGGCAGGACCCCTAAGAATAAAGGTGTGATATCCCTCCGGACAGAGAGCAGGCTCTGTGCCTTTTGCCATCAACAGTCGTCTGGGTCTCTCTAAAGAACCCCCTCAAAAATCAAAAGGTGACTTCCTTCTAAGATGCACTGAATTGCCTCCTTTAGTTGGAATTAGAGCCCTCAACACCATAACATGATTTAGCTCTTTGAGAAACTAAACCTTTCTTGTTCACTAACCATTTGCCTGCCAGGAGGAACAAGTAGACTGGACACAACAGCTGGCATTTTCCACATGGGACATGGTTACACAATACATTTCCTCTCACACAGAATCATTAGGTTGGAAGAGACCTTCAAGATCGAGTCCAACCCAGCCCTAACACCCTCAACTAAACCATGGCACCAAGTGCCACATCCAGTCTTTTCTTAAACACATCCTGGGATGGTGACTCCACCACCTCCCCAGGCAGACCATTCCAGTACTTTATCACACTTTCTGTAAAAAATCTTTTCCTAATTCTATCTATACTTCCCTTGGTGCAGCTTAAGACTACTAAAGTATGACCTTAAGCTCATACTACTAGAGCATCAATCTTTGCTGTGGAGGTCACAGTGGGAACCCAGAACATTCCCATGACACAAGAAAAGGCCGTTTTTTGCTGATATTGCAACTTGATGTTTAGGATGGCACAGATTTCTAATAGCAATGGGATTAAACAATGGAACTACTCTACTAGTAAACTTTAACACAACTGGAATGTTCTGCCAGTCAGAGGTTCAGTATGTGAAAACACCCAAAGATGACACTGACCTGGCAGTACTAACCAACTGAAAAATGGTGAGGAATTTACAGAGTGACAAAGCCTTAAAAATGATAAATGGAACCCAGAGCCAGAGTGGCAAGGCTGAGTATTGAGCATCACAGTAGAAGTTACACAGAATACCATACATAACCTGATCATAAATTTAAATAAATAAATAAATAAATAAATAAACTGAGGCAAATTACAGGAAGGGTGATTAAGGGAACAAGAGCATTGCGAATCCTTATACCTCACAAAATTAAAGCTCAATAGTACCTTCTCAATATAGATACAAAGGAAAAAAAAAAAAAAAAGAGTTTTTTAAAGTAAATAGAAGCTCATAGAAGAAAAAAGGCTGTATATTTGCCTCAAATAAGTTTTAAAGTGCTACTTATTGAGGAAACTGCATTCATACAACAATATTCCAAAGGCACAGTATAAGTAAAATGGAAAACCCTATTATTTTAGACAGAGCTCAATGTGTTTATAAAAAAATAAATTGTAGGTTGTGTGGAAAGTATCTTAAATACTTCCTCAGAATTAATGTGAATTAATGGAAATTGCAACCTGTTAAATACAAGAGCATTGCTGGTTTACTATCTGTATTGATTAACAGGTGCCAAAAACCCTATTTAACACCTCTCATTATTATGTATTTTTTCCCAGCACACAAAGAATAATAACACAAAACATGAAAAAAATTCTTTAAACTGTTTATAAGAAAGTAACAGAGCAACTCTTTACTGTTCCATTTTATACTACTCACTACAGCTTCGTTTCCCATATAACTGAAATGCTTAACCCAGCAACTATTTTTGTTACATATACATGGCCATTATGGATATGACAAGGGCAAAAAGTTACTTCATTTGTACAGGCTAGTATCTCCTCTGCAGAGAAGGTTGGACCAAACAGACTAATAAAATTATGATCAAACAGAAATACCTAAATAAAACTCAACAAGGAAAAAACAAAAAACAAATCCCTTCCTCCTCCAAACTCAGGGCATCACTTTTTTTTTTTTATTTCAAGTTAGAAAGAATACAGAGTAGACTTACAGTGAAGGTAATATGGCTATTAAAACTAGTAAAAACATTAGCTCATTTGTTTTTGTTAGCCATGTCACAGTTTTATGAAAGAACCTTCAAAAATATCTTCTTTGAGGCCATTTCCAGGAAAAACAGTAGGTCCCCAAATGACGTTTAGCAATGAAAAATCAACAATGAAGTTTTTTTTACTAAAATTATGAGTTCAGTATTAAACTAAATGTTCCAATAAGCAACAGCAAAGTTCTTTTAAACTGTGATGAGCAGAAAGCTCCTGCAGTTCTGGACTTAACCTACAGGAATGCCACTTCCAAAGCATATTTTCATATAAAAAAGAAGGTACCACCAGCATTTGGAACTATGAAAAATTTGACTGCTCCTACAGTCAAGAACATATTTTATCATAATTGTTCTGAGGTCCTCAGTTAGATTTTCCCACTTCTGAACTCACAAAATTTTATCAGCATTTTATCCACACTATACATAGCTAATGGAAATCCTTTTCTGATCAATGTGGATGATTAAGTGTTTTCACATCCCTCAGTACACTAGCAAAATACACACAGTAAGTGAAGACTGTAGAAAATAACTGGAATATTTAACAGAAACATAACATTTGAATGCTGTCCTCTCACATGCAGATGAGGGCTGTGCTGGCTTGAAGGCAAGAGCTTTTTCTGACTCCAAGTCAGAAAAAACAATTTAATAGGAGAGAAAAAAAAAGGTAAAATAAAATAAAACACATGCAATAGTACAAAAGATCACTGACAGAGTCAGAATACAACCTGACACCGTAGTAGTCACACTGGTGGAAGCAGTCCAGATAAAGTGGTCTTGTTGAAGCAGTGTTCCTGTAGAAAAGTCTGGTAGCTCTTGTCCTCTGGGAATCCAGTGGGTAAAGCTGCCTGTGCTGTCCCAAATCCCAGATTATATCCAGGTTGGCTCCTCCCCCCGGGCAGAGCATCTCGTGATTAAAGGAAACCAACCATCAGTGGGCTGATATCATTCTACGGGCCTCACAATGGGTCCTTGATTGCCCATTAAACAGAGAGAGCTCCTGGAGGGAGTTACCTATGAGTCATGCAGCAGGGCATTGATGGGCCATTAACAGAAGATAGTCTGGAGGCAGGGGGCAAGAGAAACACTGCCCAACCTAGTTTCAACAGCTCATGTAGATGGTGATAGAATACATACTTTGGGCACATCTTGTATTGTAACCTAGGACAGGGGCCTACATTACCAGACAGTTCTAGGCACAACAATTGACATAGTAATAAACAGTCACCAGAAAATGTTGGTAACAAACTGACAAATATTTAATGGTCTTCACCATTATTCATTCCCCAAAGTGGAGTAAAAAGGCAAATGCCAATACCCTGCATTACACTTGAAAATATAAATAAATACCTCCACACACACATATGTATATACAAACATCTACGCACACAGAGAGAACACTAACACCACATCCTATCTTCAGGCAAATACTCACAAAATAAGTCCTACTTGTGTGGCTGAAACCCAGTCTCAAACCATTGATTAGTAGTAGCTGTTTTCTAACTTGCCAAACTCAAAGGCAAGTCAGTCTGTCATTCCAACCCACCTCCTTCCAGTCTTTCCCTCTCCTGCTCTGAGCATTCATACAATCATAGAATTTTCATGGCTGGCAGAGACCTTCAAGATCAAGTCCAACCATCCACCCAGCACTATCACTGTAACCCATAAACACATCACTCAGCATCAGATTCAGATGCATCTCAAATACCTCCTGAGACAGCAACTGCACCACCTCCCAGGACAATCTATTCAAGTGCCTGACCACCTTAACAGTGATAACATTTTTTTAATATAACATTTTTCTAATATCTAATCTGATTCTCCTGTGTCAGCTGAAGGCCATATCCCCTGATCCTCTCACTGTCAGTAGAAGACACTGACCTCCACCTCACTGCAGCCTTCTTTCAGGGAGATGCACAGAGTGATGGGGTCCTCCCTGAGCTTCCTCATCTCGTGATTAAAGAAAACCAAATCCCTCAGCCATTCCTCATAAGACATGTTTTCTAGTCCTCTCATGAGCCTTGTTGACTTTCACTGGACAAGCTCCAACACCTCAATGTCCTGGAGGTGTGAGGGGGCCAACACTGGACTTGAGGTATAGCTGCAGCAATGCCAAGTACAGGGGGATGACCACTGCCCTTGTGCTGCTGGCCACACTGCTCTTGGTTCAGGCCCAGATGCCACTGGTCTTCTTGGCCACCTGGGCACACATTGGCCCACACTGAGCTGGCTCCCAATGAGCACCCCCAAGTCCCTTTTTGCCGAGCAGCTCTCGAGCCACTCTTCCCCCAGCCTATAGCCCTGCATGGGTTTGCTGAGACTAAAATGCAAAACCCAGCACTTTGCCTTATTGAGCCTCAAACAGTTGTCCTTGGCCCATTGATCGAGTTTGTCCAGGTCTCTGTAGAGCCTTCCTACCCTCGACCCTAGACCTCGAGATCGACACTCCCACCCAGCTTTGTGTTCTCTACAAATTTACTGAGGGTGCCCTCAATCCCGATTTCCAGACCATCAATAAAGATGTTAAACAGGACCGGCACCAAAATCAAGCCCAAGGGAACAGTGCTAGTGATCACCCACCAACTGAATTTACCTCCATTCACCACAACAGTCTCACCCAGCCACCCAGTGTTTCACCTGTTAGAGTCCACCCATCCAAGACATGGACAGTCAGTTTTTCTTGGAGGACTGCAGCTAAAATAAGAGAGCCACTACTGTTCAAAACATTTCTCCAGCCATGAGTTAGGAAGCTCAGGCTGGGCAAGTTGATAAGCACACTGCAAAAAGAAGGACAATCTTAGCTCACTCCAGGCTCTCTGCCCCACAAAGACTATACATCTTTCACATCTCCCTCCCACGACAGAGTTGCCATGTTCAAGCATACAGGCCAGCACCACAGCATGGCTAGGAATTTAAGAACAGAAAGATGTCTGTTCTTGGACTTAATAGACTAAAAACTAAGGCTAACAGATTTGGAAGAGGGGATATGAGCACCAACTTCTATGGCAAGTATGGAGCAATGCCCAATGCATAGTTTTGGCACAGAATTCTTTTTTGAAATTAAAAACAATAATCAATTTTTGCAAGGATGCAACAGACACACTTCATAACTCTAAGCAAGCATCAAGCATTAGATCCCACAAAAGAAATGCATATACACTTACATGCCCCTCTTAGTATTATATTTTCTGAAATTATTTTGTACCATTTGACCATATTTTCTATTGTAGTCAACTACCCTCAGTTAGGTGCAGTTTTTCCCCCTACCAAATGAAGAAAAAAGAAACTACAAAAGAAAACACAGAAGGAAAGGACGCAGAATAATAGCATCTGCTTTCATTCCTTTTTGCAAGCCACATTCATACCTAACAGATTATTTAAAAACAATTAAATATATTAAAAGCACGTAACAAAAATGTTTTATTTGCTGAGTTAAGCACTTTTCTAAAAGTTTAGTCATCAACTAAGTTTGTTGTACCTAAATTCCCTGACTTCTGGAACTCACTCAGAAAATTCTGTCCCAAACTAATAAAAAATAGCATAAAAAGTAATTGTGTTTTGTCATGATCAACACCAGAAACTTGTTAAATTCTAGTAGGATAAGACCTGGTCCATAAGATGGCCCTTTCTGTGATGAAAAGTTATTAAGATGATAGGTGTACTATAGTCTGCAGCAGTAAAGAAAATTCTTTCAAGGAGAGCTAAAAAAAGCTATGTTAAACTGAAGGAAAAAAATACATATATACAGAAGAGAAAGACACAGATCTAAAGGCAAAGATAAATTTAAAAGAAACTGAAAGATAAATTTTTAAGCATTACAGTAGAGAGACTGCAGTAACTACTTAGAAGTACAGCTTATTCTCCCAAGGACTTTCACTGATACCCTAGGAAGCTTGGTTATCACCTAGGCACAAGGTTTAAACATATGCATATGTACACATGGACATTTCCGCGCACACAGTATTACACTGTATGCCTCATGTAGCAGCAAAGGCCACACATACTTCCACATTGCAGCTACATACACCGCTAAAGAAATGCTGCATTTCTTCAATGCATTTGCTCAGACATCATGAGGAGCTCATTCACAGATGCTGCACTCAGAAAGGACCTCACGAACAAGCACTTCTCTTATACCAGCAAATGCAGAGTCAAAAGAACCAGTGTCCCTGGTGATGAGATTTTTGTTCTTCAGATGTAACTGGCCCTTGAATGCTTGCAAAAAATAATAATAACTAAAAAAAAAAGTATATAGTTTAGGGATTCAAATGTTTTAAAAACACTGCAAAGCATTTTAAAGCACTCCTGAAAGTATAAAGTCCTTCAAAGTAACAAGAATGCGCGCACACACACACACACAAAAACAAAAAATGAAACAAAACAACAAACAAACAAACAACACCACCAAACAAAAAGCTTAACATTCTATTTTAAACTTATTAAAATGAACAGTTTCAAGTTTCTAAATAAAATATCACAAACTAAAAATTAAAACCAAACAGACAATCCATCCAGTCAGAACCTCAGGTTTCAGCTTTCACTATTCAACTGTATGGTTACACCAACATACTCTAGAATATTTTAAGCCTATTTTTAAAATATTTGTAAGTGCTCATTTCACTAAAGGTAAAACTTGAATCAATGTGTTGAAAGTGTATCTCAAGAGTACGACATAGAAGATAATGGAGATGTGTCTTAACACCACTACATTAAAAAAAAAGCTAACTCCTTTCCTAGGTTCATTTTAAGAACAAATCATACATCAAACAGCATTCAAGAAGCCTGTATCAGCTACCAGGCAGCTTATCCTCCTCCAGAATTTCCTCAAATTATACCTCTAGTTCAAGATGTTCTTTATTTTTGAATGTATATGAACGTTTTAAAAGATTTCTTACAGGCACACCAAAAATCTCTGCTTAGAGTAATACCCAGAAGCTAAAAATATTGTAGTGGGGGTGGAACTACACATTTATTTGCTCCCCAGTTCCAAATATGTACTAAAAAGTGACCAACCTGGCATTCATCTTGAGCTAAAATCAGTACCCAGCACTGGTCTGATGGAACAAACTCCTCAAAGCTGGCAATTCTTGCTACAATTTTAATATGTGAGGAATTCCTCAAGTATTTTGTGTTATGCAATCCGATGCAGTAACTAAACGAAAACATATTGCGGAGAATATGGTACAGAAGCATATGATGATGATGAGTTAATATATGCCTTCTCACATAAGAACTGAAGTGCTCACATAAGAGCTGGCAAGTGCTTTGGTAATGAGAACTGTAAAATAAAGCAAGAAGTCTTCAACTGATCCAGCTACCTTTCATGCCTAGTTGTCTACCTGAAGAAAACTCCCAAGAAAGATACTCTTCTCAAGGAAGAGTAGCTAGAAAGTTTATTCGTCTACATATCCTACTGCAGTATTCCATTAAGTTTCAAGAGTACATTTAATTAGCTTTTATTTCAAATAATTTTTGTAACTAATTCCCTTTGTTTACAACTTCCAGCCTCTCTCTTTTGTGAGCATTTTCTCTTTCAGTAGAAGTACGTCCTTTGACCTCAAAAGATATGAAGTTGGAAAGTCAAAATCAGGAAAAAGTTAACTCTGTGAGATTTTTCTAAGCTGGGATGAGAAGAGATAGAAAGGATAGCCCAGAACAAGTAACAAACCCCACCCACCCTGGGGGTCAGGAAGGAGGAGGAAACAACTTGTGGATTATCTATGTCTTTGAGAAGCCTAAAGACACTTTCAGTAACTCTCTACTATCTCATTTCAACTAACCATCCATCTTCAGAAAGGCTGAAATAGGATAATTTAACTAAACTGTTAGTCAAAGCAGGACCAATTACCACAATCAGATCTGTACATGTGAAACAGTTATTTTAGAGCTTGTAGGAAAGACAAAACTTTGAAAGCATAGGTAATTCTGGAAATATCTATAGAAAATAGTGTTTCCTGTGTGATTAGGTTTACTTGATTTTAAGGTACAAAAAACTATTTCAGAAAAAAAAAGTAAACGTAAAGGTTTTATCTTGCTTTGTTTCCTGGATTCAGTTAAAGCTGACACTAATGCAGTTATTAATCTGTTACTCTCATTTTAAAAATCAAGCTTATTCCTTGTACAGTAATAGGACTGATGATCTGATGGGTTTAAATGAAATATCCCTCACAATAGTTGTGCCACAATTGGATCAGCTCATGACAAACACTTTTAAACACTTGGAATACCTAGACTTCTGCACTACACATCTGTGAAAGTACCACGTAGATATACTCAATAGCACAAAAATCTTGAGGAAGTATTTCCAAGAAAATGACAGCAAACTTGAGAGGCAAAAATAGCTATAAACATTCAGAGACACTGAGACATGGTTCAGGATACCCATATGCAGAACTAAAGATACATTTCAAATAATTCAGGAACTTTTTTTTCTTCTCATCTGTGGAATCCTTTGGTAAGTCAAACGAGCTTACTCTTAAAGAATTCTTAAAGAGGAAAATCTTTGAAATACTTGCTTTAAGAATATTCAACACTTGCAACTGAATCAAAAGCTGTTAGCTAGACCACTTAGTCCTCCACACAAAGTGCAGCTGTTAGATAAAAACACATTGGAAGGAAGGTGAAGTATGCATTCTTCACACCAGGGACATGAAAACATGCCCCAAGTCTTTCAGCAACTTGGTAACTCAGCACCAGTTGTCACAATTATACAGCTGTAAAACTCCAAAAAGTCACAAGTAATATTTCCTCTTGCGGCAGAGCAGAAAACACAGGACACTAAACCTGAAACCAAGACAGAAATATAAGAGACCTCAGCACTCAATCAGGTGAGAAATGGCCCCCTTAGCCCTTGGGTCCACAGATCAGATGCCCTCATACAGTGGACCACAGCTTGTGTGTTCTTCTGCACATCTCCGTGGTAGCTATGGGAATGCCATCTGTCACAATAAAGACGCCAAAATAATTATATCTCCAGCTCTTGCTATTGTGCTGAGCCACATGAAGAAATGCTTATGACTCAGGAACATGCAAGTACCATGGACGACTGATTTCTCACCGTGATATTCCTCAACTTCCCAGCCAAGCTGATGCTGGCAATATCAAGAAGGGCTAATAAGACAAGAAGCCCACAGGACTCATGAATCCAAGGGAGGCAGTGCCCTCAGGCAGTCTCCCTGAATTCCCCACATAAAAGAGCAAATGAATGATAGGAAGTTATGTAGAAAGCCAGAGAAAGAGCAGGAAGAATGTACAGCACAGTCTTGCAGCTCAAGTGAGGACCAGACAGGGCCTCACAAAGCAAAAGTAATGACCCAATTTAGCACCACGGATACAGCAACAGTATATGCATTTAAGGATTTACAGATATTGGTATCATGTACAGACAGAAACACTATACTATAATACTATGAAAATATAACTCATTTTTCTAACCAGCTGAGAATCACATAAAGTGAAGAAATTTGATAAGTACAGTTAACATCATTAATCAGCTACATACTGGTAACAAACAGTTAAGACAGCACACAAGCAATCCTGTATCAGAAAATGTCCATTTATGCAAAAAAGTTCTCAGGCCTCTGGGATCATCTGATCTTTCTTCATATGCCCTCAGAAATCCCTACTGCAGGGGTTCACTCTTCTATGCATTTTTTATTCTAGGATAATTGATAGCTCACTCTATGCTTTCATGGTTGTTTGGTTTTTTTTAAGTATTGGTTGCATTTTTGTAACTACCTTATGACACTGTCCAAATTCAACAGCTTAAGTGGAGGTGGACACTGTTGCTTCAAGACTGATCATTCCAGTACCCAAAATGAGCAAAATACTGTCCTATCATCATCAAAGGCATACACACATCTAATGCTTCTGTTTGGTACAGGGTTGAACTCAAAGCTTAGTACTGCTCTTCACCAAAGAGAGACAAAGCCTCAAATGAGAGATTAGAATATATCAGGAAGGAATACCTAAATTAAAACAGAAAATATAAAGTATTTTTAGAGGAAGAGACATAAAATTGTTTACAAAGTTCAAGTACCACCAGAGACACTCAAAATATCAATGCACTGTAATGGAAAAGTTTCCGAGTACACCACTTAATATAAAGAGGCATTTTCCCATTAAATTTACAGTAATATTTGCTGTAACTACTGGGAATCAACAACAAATAGGATAATAGAGAGCATTTTTACTAAAAGAATGTTGCAGTAATGAGACTGTATTCTATGGTTTTCTGTCACACTGGTTTTTCTGAGTTTTTTAAAGCCTTTTGATTATTCATAAAATGGAGTCAGACTTTTTAGCTACTGTACAATATTAGGAGCAGTTTCTGCCTTTTCTCACACATGTAACATGAACAAATCCTTTGTTTTTCATCCTCTGTCCTTTGTTTGCATATTTCTAACCTGAAAACAATTGTAACTGACAGTTGGTCTGGCCGTTCAGCTGGGAGGTGAAAACTCCAGAAGCCAATCCACAGCCAGACCCACAAATGTATAAAAAGTAAGAAATAAACAGGCAGAGGGGCTCTCGGCCTTGGCTCAGCCTTGGGCTCTCTCGGAGGAACAACTCTGCCCTGCAAAATCTCTCGTCTCCATGTGATTGCTTTGCGTATCCCAATCACAGTTGTCCTTGAACTTGGGGAAAAAAAGGGGAAAAAATCAATGGGAAAAATAGGTGTATCATTTATGTGGATGGACTGCTTTTATGTACAAAGTACCTTATTTTTTTTTAACATCAACCTTTACAATACCAAAGGATCAATATTGTACAGGATGCTTTGGAGGACTATAGTTTTTAACTCTAAAGTGAACACACTTAGAGGAATCACAAGGTTTGTCTTTACAAACAAGCCCTGAGTCTGCTGGTAGATAAAACTAGCACTGAAAGATAAGTGAAACAATGGAAAAGAAGATTCTACTGATTGATGAATGGAAAAGAAGATACTTGCCTTTACAAACAAATTGTAGGTTTGTTTGTAAATGAAATTGAATATTGAAAGATGAAAGCAACAATGGGGAAAAACCCATAAATCCCATAAAAATTAAAAATTAAGGGTGGGTTATACATTAAAAGGGGAATCTTAGGCATTTTGGGAAGTCTGTACCTCTCAAGTACCTCAGCCAGTGAAGAAAGAGAGAGGGAAATGCAGCCGGGAAATTAGGATAAAAAGGAGGCTGTGTCCTCCGAAAAACTGGGAAACCCCAGGGGAAATGACCCATGGCCTCTCCTTTTATTTGAATAAAGTAAAAGGACTCCTCTGTCTCCTTCTTTGGACAGCAACATCTGGAGTTCGTGGATTAGTTTTCCTAACAATTTGGGGGCTCTCATCCGGGATATTTCCACCATCCGGGGCGGCAGGCAGTGAGTGGAGCTGAAGGCGCCCCTCACCCAGTTTCGGTGATCAGTTCCCCTTGGTGGCGGCCGGCACCGGGCGATCGATTGGGTTCCCGAGACTGTCCAGGAGACAGACGAGTGGCGGACCAGGGGGGTCTGTGGAGAGTCCGCAGGGAAGGACCATTGAAAATCTCACCGGTGAGTAAAATGGGATCTTCGGGGAGCAAACCTGGGAGGGCGCCCATGGAGGGCAGCACAGGTAAACCTGAGAGAGCACCCATGGAGGGTAGCACAGGTGAAACACAGCACCCATGGAAGGTTGCTAGGGTAAAGCCGGGAAGGGGCCCCGGCAAAAGGGATGACAATCCCATAATACCCCTGGACAGTCCCTTGGGGACAATGCTGAGGTCTTGGGACAGACTACGCATTCACCCAGAGGTAACTATGGCGATAATAGTAAAATATTGTTATTTTGTGTGGCCGGAGTATAAGTTGCCAAAGGGGCTTATGTGGCCACCTTATGGAACAGATAGGATTCATTTGTGTAGTATTTTGTTGAAGTATTTAGAGGAGAATTGGAAAGGATGGATTGAAAGGGAATGTAGATTGATATAGTTTAGACAAGCAACAAAAGAAATCTATGTGTTAAAGAAAGAGGGAAAAAAAAAAAAAAAAAGGTGAGAATTCGGATGCTCTTCAGTACCTTCCCCTGTCTTGTCCTCCAGTGTTGCCAGCTGAACCAGGACCAGCTGCAGGTCCCCTGTATCCTCAACTCCCAGAGCAAAGGGATCAGGGGAATGTTGTTCCTGCGGCCCCACCTGAGAATAATAATGGTGTAGGGGGAAGGGAGCAGCCTATCATACCATCACGTAGATCTAGAAGAGGAAATCAATTGAGGACATCAGAAGCCCCCCGGACCCAAGAGACAGGGGTACATCAGACGCCACTCCACCAAGTTCCTTTGGGAGATCAGGGGGGAGGCTTTGGGTTTGTAATTGTACCACTTACTACCCACGATATAAGGGGGTTGAAAAAAAGAATTACCCCCATATTTAGATGATCCCATAGGGGTGGGGGAAAAGATCGAAGAATATTTAGGAAATGCAGATTATACATGGAAGGATTGGGATTTTCTCCTGGGGATTTTATTTGAATCATCAGAGAAACAAATCATTCTACAGAAAGCTCAGCAGCTGTGGGAGGATGAACATCCACAAACAGCAGGGGGGGCTGGTCCTAACATACCTACAGTGGATGATGCCATCCCCCAGGTGGACCCCCAGTGGAACCCAAATGAGGAGACCAGTTTGGCTCGCCTCCACGATTACCGTGCTTATTTGATTAAGGCAATTAAATCAGCAGTTCCCAGAACTAACAACATAGTTAAGGCTATGTCTTTAGAACAGGAGAAACATGAAAGCCCCTCTCATTGGTTAGAGAGGATTAGAGAGGCCTTGCAGAAACACGGGGGGATGGATCCAGAGGGACCAGCCTTTGACACACTGTTGAAGGTACAATTTGTTACAAAGGCCTGGCCTGACATATGGAAAGGGGTACAGAAAGATGAAGAGTGGCAGAACAAGCCTCTAGAGGAACTAGTTAGAAAAACACAGCAGATATACGTAAGGAGGGATGAGGAAAAGGTAAAGGCTAAGACAAAGATGATGGCAGAGTTTTTGCAGCCACGGAAAAATAAACAACAGGGTACAAGGGGACCCCTGGGACAGAGGGGACAGGGTCAGCCCCAGGGAAGTGGCAGAGGCATTCCCTCCTCAGCAGGGGGGAGCCGACCCAAACAGCAGTGGGGAAGGAACCAGTGTGCTATCTGCCGGGCAGAAGGGCATTAGAAAAGGGAGTGTCTGCAGAAACAGCTGAACCCTCAGGAGGAGGAAGTCCAGAGGATAATAGAAATGGATTGTTAGGGGTGTCAGGGGCTCCCATTATATCAAGGACCCACCACTCAGGAGCCCTTAATAACTTTTAAGGTGGGTCCAGATCGAGAGGAGGTGTGTTTTCTGGTAGATACAGGGGCCTCTCGATCCACTTTAAATTTTATACCTGGGGAGGGAGGAATTATCAAAAAGATCATTAGTCATTCAAGGAGTGAGTGGAAAAGATGAGTGAGTGTATTTTATTCAACCTCTATTAATAGATGTGGGGGACAGGTTTGAAAAACACGAATTCCTGTTTGTTCCTAATTGTGATTGTTCCTAATTTACTGGGAAGGGATTTGATGGTTAAAGTGGGAATGCAAATTAGTATTGCAAAAAAAAATTACACAGAGTCCAACACTGTGATATCTTTATGTAAAATGTCTGAGAAGGCTCATGCTGAAATAAATCTGAAAGTGTGGGCAGCCCCAGGAAAATACAGAAAACTAGACATAGAGCCTCTCCAAATTACTCTAAAATAACCAGGACAAGTGGTTATTTTAAATACCCTCTTTCAAGGGAGGGAAAGAAGGTGTTACAGCCTGTAATTGAGTCCCTGCTAAAAGCAGGTCTTTTGGAGCCGTGTATGTCTCCCCATAACACCCCTATCCTGCCAGTTAAGAAGCCAGATGGAACCTACTGAAGAGTGCAGGATTTAAGAATAATAAATAAAATTGTCAAAGCAAGGCATCCCACAGTTCCGGATTCCTATACAATCCTAAATCAGATCCCTTCTTCACACCAGTATTATTCAGTACTGGACTTAAAGGTCACTTTCTGGGAGTGTCCAATTACAGAAGACAGCAGACAGTATTTTGCCTTTGAGTAAGAACAAGAAGAAGAAAAAAAAGTGTTTATTGATGGGTCTTCAAGGGTGATAGAAGGGAAACAATTTACAGGATACTCTATCCTGAATAAAAAGCAATTAAATAAAAGAGGGAGGTTACCACCCACCTGGTCAGCTCAGACAGCAGAGCTGTATGCGCTTGTGAGAGCCTGTGAATTATACCGGGATAAGACAGTGAATGTTTTTACTGACTCTAAATATGCATATGGGGTGATACATGCATTTAGGAAACTATAAGAAGAAAGAAGTTTAATAACCTGCAGGAGAAAGAAGTTAGTTCATGAGAACTTAATCTCTGGCCTATTAGAGGTGGTGAACTTAACCAACAAGGGTAGCAATAATACACATTAAAGGACACCAGGCAGAGTGCTCAGAGGAGGCAATAGGAAACCGGCTGCTGATAAGGAAGCTCGAAAAGCTGCATTGTTGCCAGAAATCTCTAAGATTCTCCCCTTGCTCCCAGGAACTGCATCCATGCCAGAGAAACTGTCTTTTTCACCAGAAGAACTTGAGGTAATTAAAAAGAGTGGGGCAGAGGAAAAACGGGGTAATTGGTTTACAAGGAATGGCAAACAGTAGATACCAAAAGCTCTAGCCTTACAGTTATTAAAACAACTCCATGAAGGGAGCCATTGGGGCTCTTGAGGACTAGCAGAAGCTTTCCTCAAAATGTATGCTGCTGTGGGTCTTTTTACCCTGGAAAAGCGAGCTATTGAAGGTTGTTTGATTTGTGCTAAAACCAATAACAGAGTTACAAAGAAACTTGCCAGGGGAGTGAGGCCTCGGGCTATACATCCCTTCCAGAGATGCCAGGTGGATTTTACCGAAATGCCATGAGTGGCAAGGTTTTAATACCTTCTGGTAATAGTATGTCAGTTAACAGGGTGGCCAGAAGCATTTCCAGCCATTTCAGCAACTACAGGATCAGTTATCAAAGTATTTTTGGAACAAATAATTCCAAGATATGGGATTGTAGAAGCAATAGACTCAGGGGATCTCATTTTACAGGAAAAATTCTTCAAGGAGTTATGACTGCTCTAGGGATGAGATGGAATCTCCACACCCCCTAGCATCCTCAGAGTTCCAGCAGGGTGGAGAAGATGAATGGAGAAATAAAGGAACACCTTTTGAAGCTAGTAATCAAAACTAAGATGCCATGGGTACGGCTCTTGCCACTGGCTTTAGCAAGCATAAGGGCTAGACCCATGAGAGATATTCAGTTATCTCCCTTTGAACTGATGTTTGGAATTCCTTACCCTTACAATTCCCAGCCTAGTGGGGGCATAGAGATGTATATTTAAAACAATATGTGGCCAGGATACTGTCTCTTGTGAGATCTCTTTGACAGGAATCTCAGGTGGCACAGACCCTGCCTTTGGACTTTGCTGTTCACAACATCCCACCAGGAAATTAAGCCCTAGTTAAGGAATAAAAAGAAGCACCACTAGTGGCTAAGTGGCATAGACCTTTCCCAGTGTTGCTGACCACAGAAACAGCCGTCAAGACAGCAGAACACGGGTGGACCCACCACACTCGGGTCAAAGTCTCTGAGGCCCCAGAGATTTGGACATCTCAGCTGGAAGAAAAGGATGGGAAGCCATGACTGACACTCCGCAGGAGTGGACTGGAGCAGTAGCCAGTGTGTCGACATCAGGGGAAGCCTCTTGTGCCTACCCACAGAGTGCCTGCTGAAATAGTTTGTGTGAGCATCCCTCCTCTCGGATCTCCAGTCACTGAGGGCGAATCCTTGCTGTCATTGTTTTCTTTATGTTAAGCTGTTTCTGTGCCTTCACTCGCCACAGGTGGTGTGGAGGACAACGTGAAACTGAAAATTAGGTTAGGAAATTAGATTACACCATTAGAATGTTTCTCTTAATAATCTTACCTTTATATTGCCAGTTAGGCTGGGGTCAAAAGTGGGAAAATAATTTTTTAACCTTAGGAGAAGAAGAAGCAAAAACTTTTAACCTTAGCAATTGTTGGGTCTGCAGAGGGCCAGGGGGATCTGAAGACTGGCCATGGGTGGCTAGCCCAGTTGAACCTAAATGGTGGGTTAGCACCCTGAGTGAGGTCCATAATGGAACAGAATTTTGGGATGAGGAAGGAAGTCCATGGCAGCTTCATTCCTCTGAAAGAGGCATTTATTGTCTAAATAGAACAGAAGGCATACATGTGGGAAAAAGTGTCTGTGACTGGACTTTAGATTTAGATTGTTGGACCCCCAACTGCCCTCCTTATGATTGTTCCAAATATCAAAGCAGATAGAATCAAACACATGTTAAGCTCACTAATAGTAGCTGGGTAAAGTGTTCCTTCCATAATCACCAAAAAGATTTTGAAGGCTGTAAAGCAGTGGGAAAGGATAAGTTTTTTGACCCTGTATTTTCAAGCTGCCCACGAGATAATTCCACTAGTTGGACACACGTTGTCTGTGACTATCAGTAGAAATAGCAACACCAGAATAGAACTTGGACCCTTTTTAATAGGTTCTCGTTCAGATCCAACAAAACAGATCTGGAATGTAACTGCAAGTAGAAACCTTATGTAAGAGCTTAGAAATGCAACATTCTAACATCAGATAGTATTAGATTATTTTTTAGTAGAAGAAGGAGGAGTGTGTGGCAAATTAAATTACTCAAACTGCTGTTTGCAAATAGATGACAATGGAAAAGTGGTGAAACAATTAACAAAAGAAATAAGAAAGTTAGCTCATGTACCGGTCTAAACATGGAAAGGATGGGAATGGGACATGTTTTCATGGTTACCTGGCAGACTATGGGTTAAACAAAGGCTTTTCTTCCTCTTATGTGTGGTAGCAACTCTTATCTTTTTACCATGATCCCTTGCTTAGTAAAACTTATTCAACCCGTGATCAAAGGGATGCAGGTAGCAGCCATGCCTACTGATCCAGAGATGGCTACAAAAGGACAGAAACTGATGTCACTGCAAATAATTGCAAAAGCAAAAAACACCCAAGAACAAAAAATTAAGTCAATGATAACTAAAGTTTGTAAAGACAATTATTAAAAATAAAAGAGGACGGATTGAGAGGAATGACAAAATTTGTCTTTACAAACAAGCCCTGAGTCTGCTGGTAGATAAAACTAGCACTGAGAGATAAGAGAAACAATGGGAAGGATTCTACTGATTGATGAATGGAAAAGAAGATACTTGCCTTTACAAACAAATTGTAGGTTTGTTTGTAAATGAAATTGAATACTGAAAGATGAAAGCAACAATGGGGAAAAACCCATAAATCCCATAAAAATTAAAAATTAGGGGAGTTATACATTAAAAGGGGAATCTTAGGCATTTTGGGAAGTCTGTACCTCTCAAGTACCTCAGCCAATGGGGAAAGAGAGAGGGAAATGCGGCCGGGAAATTAGGATAAAAAGGAGGCTGTGTCCTCCAAAAAACTGAGAGACCCCAGGGGAAATGACCCATGGCCTCTCCCTTTATTTGAATAAAGTAAAAGGACTCCTCTGTCTCCTTTTTAGACATAAACCTCTGGCGTTCGTGGATTAATTTTCCTAACAATTGCAAGCACTAGACTTGATAATCCTTATGGGTCTTCTCTATATAAAGATTTGCGATATGATTTTCATCCATGTCTTGGTTTGAAAAGACAAGTATCTGCTAGGGAGAGGCGGGGCCTCTCTAGGAATCGGGAATTCCAATCCCTTCCCTCCAAGTAATTATAATATAGAAGATTAAAAAGGCTTTTCAGTCAGAGCTATGGGGAAAGGAATAACAGTTCTTTACTAGTAAGTATAACAAGGCAAACAAACAACGACAACTACAGCCTTAATAATAACAGAACCAGGAACCTTGAGGGGCTTTGTTTCACAAAGCCCGGGGCAGTCTGATCTCTTGGGACCCCGAGAGTACCAAGCTGGAACGGAAGAAAACTCCCAGGCTGGTGGACGGAACGGCGAGGGTCCCCAGCAGGCAGAGGGGTGTCCCGGCAGGCAAAGGGGGGTGGGTGTCCCAGCAAAGTGAGCAGCGCTGAAGGAGCCGCAACGGCTGGGCAGGGCTGGCCCAGCTCCAGCAGGGCAGGCGAGGAGCTCCGAATTCCTGGGCTCTCCAGCAGATGATGGATGGTGGTAGAATTCCCAGGACCAGACCCTCCGTTAACAGTGGACTATTCAAGCAGCTAGCCGTCACCCTACCGTCCTCTCCGAAACCGAGAGCAGAAGAAACCACCCTCAGCTCCCGGAGCCCCTGAGCCTTTCCCGCCCCCGAAAACTAAGTGATCTACCACTCTCTACTTCTTTTGTGTGGGTCAAGTACCCTTTAAGCATCAGTATTTAGTCTCTTAGCAACTTATTGGAGGGGGGGAATTCTGTAAGGGAAGGAAAGAAAACCGAAACCAAACTTAACCCCTAACAGTCCATAAAAAGGGGGAAAGGGCTATAAAAAAAAAAGCTTTGCAACCATTTGAATATATACACCAATGAACTGTCTTTAGATGTTTTATGCTGCATTCAACATTTTTCATTTTCCAAAAAACCCACATTCTTTGACAGTATTTACACCCTGAAAATGTCTTCTTCAATTGTTATAGCCACTTATTTCATACATAGCGTTTTATTTAGTCATTTTGTGAAACTACACTATTTGATCTGTTCAAATCTCAGATTATAAATTACAAAATGGTCTTTTGATTAAAATACATTTTTTTAAAAAAAGGAGGGAAGGGAAGAGAGATAAAGCAATCAGCCCCTACTTCAAATCATCCTCTATGAAGTCCCTTTTAAACAGCAAAACCAGGAAGTATACAGCATCTCAGCTTTTTAACTATATTTTTGTTTTCAAAAGAATAGAAAATACATGACTCACCAAAATCAAGCAAAATTCTTCATTCATTTAAAATAAAAACATTTGAAGGCTTCAAAATTAGTGGAAGAGAGTGATAGCTTGAAATACGAATTCTGAAAGCAAATCAAAAGGCCCTTTTAATCTTTAGTTTCTGATTTGGGGAAGCAGAAGATGCTACGACCTTACAAAAGCTAACAGTCTTTTTCCAGAGATACTTTAGACAAATTTGTCAGGTTTATTATACCTTAATCATTACAGCATCATCAAAACTAAGGATAAATTAAAACATTATCTAAAAAAAATATACCAGAACAAGGGTGAATCTTCTGTAGAAAGAAAACAATCCATCCAAAATATACTTCTAGCAGATACCTTCTCATGAAGCAAGGAAATGGTTTAGATTTAGGCTACAGATCAGCTGTTGCTTCCAGACAACTTGAATCCAAGCTGCTGTCAAGACAGCAGTTTGACACTTTTCTGGTTATGACCACCTCTTTTTCTTCTGATACTCATGCTCAGCAAAGTGGATCCTGCCCCTGTTCCAGCTCACCATAGGGCTGCAGAAGTCCAACAGAACAGGACAGCAAGCCAAAAGAGACACTAACCTGAGTGTTCTCCTCTTTCTGTCCTCCATTTTTCACAAGGACCCTAAAAGACTGTCATTAGATTTACTTTCCCAGAAATCTAATGACTAATTCTTTATTTAGAGTGGAGGAGCTCCATCAGCAGACAGAGAGAAAGGTTCATCACCTCAGCTGTGAGTTACTTGGTACATGGGAGACCCAATCCCTAGCCCTGGCTTCATTTGGAAGGATAAGAATTTAACTCTAGAAAGCTCAAAACATAAGTAGCTAGCTCACTGCAGGTTCATAATTTTTTTTTTTTTTTCTTATTCATTCTTACAACAACAACAATTTAAAAATTTAAATACCAAAGTTGTTACTCTCTTCTTCAGCAAGCATATTATGCATATAAGCCACCATATGCTTACTAGATAGCCCTAAGTTGCAGCAGAACAAACTCTGACAGGCAGCCAGTCAACTACACCAGCTGAGCCACCCAGCAATGATCAAGCATTTCAGGTGTTCTCAGCAAGTCTTTGATTTTCTGATCCAGCTCTTAGAAAAGAAATCTAGTAAAAAATAAGGCAACAATGATTCAACCCTTCTGGAGCTACAAAGCTCCTATGAATTTTAATGTAATTGTTTCCAGCTTATATTGGTCTTTACCAATACATGCAAAATACAAATTATCCATCTTACCAAAATCAACTAAGTTCACAATAATCTTGCAGCTCACAAAACTCAGTTTAATACTCACAAGAAACAAGAGGACTTCAGGACAAAAGTACAACTGGCTATACAGGAAGTCCTGCCCCCAATCTTAGATTCTGTACACAGGTATCTGAAGGAATATTCCCCTTCTAGCACACAGAGAGTGTTTCTGATCTAACACTGGAATGAAAAAGCACACAGAAACAGCTTCAGTGCCCCAGGAGGGGGAAAAAAAAAAATATCACTCCTTTCACCAAATAATCCAGCAATCTTCAACACACAGATCTGCTCAGGTGGAGTATCATACTGTTGCACAGCACAAACTATGCCAAAGAACAAACATAGCTTCTCTTTCCAGACACCCCACTTCTCTCCTTCCCATCTAAATAGGTTTAATGGTGGGATCCTAAGCAGCTCTGTCTTCATCATCTGCATTTTCCAAAGCAGCTTCTGCACTGTCAACAAAGTCAAAGATTCTTCAGAATCAGATAGAAATACTGGCCAGAAATTAGGAGGGACTATTGCAATGCCCAACATATTTTTTTCCCTCTACTCTTTACTACATAGACCTAGGTCCTTCAAGAGCAACTGACAACCAAGACCAGTGTAATTCCTTTCCAGATCCCATACAAGCATGAGATTTTTTCAAAAGGTTTGTTTTCAGGCCTCAATCCTACCATGAAATGCTGAGCTTCTGGGTAGTCATATAAATCAAATATGTCTCCAAAACTGTATTTTTTTGTTCCATCCCCCTTAAGGTCAGTGCCTGGAGCTGACATTTCCTGACATTCAACATCAAAAATAATTATAACCATGATGACAATATTATCAGTTTTCATCCCCTCCACAGATTTCTCCCTCCCCAAGTCAAGACAGGAAAACAAACCCAAAACCCTTTCCACGATACAACTGTCAAGGCAGAGTCTTAATGCTGCCACCTGATACAGATCAACAAGCACCATACACCCATAACAACTGGAAAATAGCTTTGTACAGACACAGCCCAAATACATCAGCATGTAAGATGAGCCTGCCAACGTACCATGCAGTTTGGATGTCTGATTAGAAACCACTGGTCTCACATAGTTCTACATAGATTTCCATCAGCACTGTAAATGCCTTTCTTGCTCTGCCAGAGCATCACATGTATAATCTCACAGAGACACTGACAACATTTAACAAAAGAGTCCTGAAAGACATCTATCTGTTGTGAAGTAAATAAGTTTTGCCTCTCTAAGAGTTCTACCTGACTAGTACCAAGCAGGTAGTATTTTCTTTCAGTCACCTGTTTACGTATATTGTAGTCTACTAAACCCATTTATAAATGGTCACCTTTCCCTGGGCCACTCAGAAAAATGCTGTTACACAAAATTAATTATTTTTTATGACCTCTTGACACTAAATACCACATAACCTTATTCTGTGTCCCATTTTAATGGATTTTTCCTGATTAATGAGGGAGCGCCACAAAAGCAAACACATAATAATATTACAGAATTGGTCAAAATAAGTGAAATAATATTCATTATATGAAGTTTCATCCTTTACCCTTTCTTGTAGTTGTATGCTCAGCCAATTTTTATCTATGAAGATAGTCCTGCAAATAACCACAATAATTCCAGAGACAACAGCATGAATTTTAGTTATGGCACGAACTTTTTGGGTACTGCAACAGACCCCTATTACTTTAGAAAATGCTACTACTGAATGAAGCTATTTGTTCCTAAAATTACTTCAGCACAGGAAAATTTGTTACACAGAACATGTTCTTAATCCATTTTAACATGGTTTCATGCTAAGAAAAACACTATGAAAGTTGTATCAGAGAAAGGCAGTGTAATAAATTTCATCTCTGTACAAAAAAAAATAATCCCAAAACAACCAAACATACCTATTTTTGCTTTTGTCAGATAACTAACTTGAATAAAATATATGAATAATTAAGAAAATACAGGCAATTCTTAAAATGCCACAACATATTTTAAGATACTGTGATGAAGGGCAAACAAATATGCCTCATGCTTTTCCAAACTTGAAGAGATCTGCTTAAAACAAAATCTGTCCTGAACAGTATACATATCAAGTACAAAAGCTTCCCATCAAGGATTGCTTTGAAACTCTCTAGGTAATGCTCTAGCAAATTACAACATAGCAATGCTTACAACATGGCTGCAGTAATCGTCACCAACAAAAACTGTAAGACATTAGTAGAAATAAATATGATTGCAGCAACATGCTGAGAATGTTTTCCTCTGATTTCCTTAGAGTCTGGAGCTCACATTCTGATGCAAGCACTGGAAGATAATTAAGGTGGAAAGTGACTGTTGATACAGCTACTTACCTTGTAAGATGAAAAACTCTGTAAAGAAAAAGCACACTACAATTTTCACTGTCGCTTACCTCATAGGACCAAACGCACTGAGTTCCTCCAAACCTCCGGACACACCTGCCCACTTCCACATCTTCATGAGTGGTGTACATTTCTCGAAGGCATTCACCTATATGTGGCACCATCCTCCGGAGAACTTCCCGGCTGAAGATCATTCCTGGCCCTCCCATGCAGAAATTTTCTCCAGGCTCCAGCCCCAGTTTTCCGAGTTCTTCAATATTACCCAGACCAGTCTGCCCCAGATACAGAGGTTTACTGCTATTCAGTGAACGAAGAAACTCCTCCAATTTTTCACCTGACAAAAAGACAAGATCACTATTATTTCTCTGACTGCTCTGCCAGCCATCTCTTTTCCTGTACTTCAAGCCTTCATAAAAAAATATAACAGGTATCTGAGACTGTCAGAGGAAATCAATTCCAAAGAAGAAATCTCACAGAAAACATTCTTGGACAAGTTCACAGGGGGTTTTATTGTTTGGTTTTTTTGTTTAATTAAAATTACTATGACATTTTCCTTCCAGCCAAAAGCTGGAATATGGTCAAAACTTAATTTTTAATAGTGAACATTGTTCTGTTCAAACAATACTGATGGAAAGCACTCACTAGCACAAAAGTCTGTAAAGTTTGACATATAGCTCCAGGCTGGGGAGGAATTGGAGTGGATGGAAAATATCAGGTAAGATTTTAATAGGATTAATTTTTGAAAATACCAGAGCAAATGTAAATTAACTAAGAAAAACATGTTCGATTACAGACTAATCCTTGGAAAGAAAGTAAAACCCTTGCTAGTTCCAGTGCTAGAATGTTTATACAGTTTCCTCCAAATCCCTCAGCTAGTTATTTTAGGAAACTTTGTTTAATATTTATTTGAAATTAGAAGTTTCTGGATAGGTTTAATTTGGTATCATGTTATCAATTAAAGCCAGTTTCAGTACAACTTTGAAATGAGCTCAAAGAAAACGCAACTCTACATCTGCAATTGAATGTATATACATACATACAAGTGTACATCTGCAAGTATTTGACAGGTGATGAGCAGGCAGCCCATTAAACGACTCAAAATTAAGTGACAAACAGGGAAGGGTACAGCCACCACCGATGAATTTACAACAGTGTGAGCAACCAAGCTCACAACCTGGGCTTATGCTTTCAACTTCAGCTTCCCTTTTAAAAGCGCGGGACACGGCACGAACAACGCCAGCCTCAAGAGCAGACCAAAAAGAAAGTAGGCTGCAGATCATCACGTCCTAACGGTGCCATGAAACTAGCACGGGAGCAAGGGCTAGCGCTGCCCGGAGGCACTCGCGGCACTGCACACTTGTAGTCGGCGCCCGCGGCGGCTGCGCCCGCCCAGCCCAGGGTGGAGGCAGGCGGAGGGCTGGTACCAGCGACAGCAGCGCCACTCCCGAGAAGTTCCGCACCGGGGGGCCGGGGCGAGGCGCTACCGCCAGACACACTGCGGTCGGGTCATGGATCCTACACTGCCCCGCCGCCCGCCGCGCCTGGTGGGACCGGACCCTCTCCGCCGGATCACGGCGGAGGCTCGTCCGGAGGATCGCCACGGAAGCGAGGACGGGGACAGCAGCACCGGGACCACACGCCCATCCAAGGGACCGTTCACCGTGTCCGGTGTGGTCCAACCCGCATTTTTGGCTCACCAAAGAGCCGCGGCCTCCGCAGAGAGGGCCCGGCCCGGGCACGTAGAGATTCCCTCAGGGATGGGGAGGCTCCCCATGCCCCGCACACCCGGGCTGGAAGCAAACGCCGGCGGGGTGGTGGCAGGTCGAAGAAACCCCATCCTCCCCCCGACCCAGGCGGGAACCGAATCTCTTCCCTACCCACCGTGGAACACCGCCGGGCTCCCAGACACCGCTCCCCTTCCTCCCTGCCTCCGGCGTGATGCACCCCGGTCACCTTTTATGTAGACGTCGTCGTCCGCCCGCATGAACCACTCGTACTTGTCCAGGTAGTGGTCGTGCATGTATTTGATCATCATGAAGGACTTCTTTTGCGGCGGATATGAGTCGTCCACTCCTGGCAGTGCGACGACGGGCAGCGGGGGCATCCCTGGGGGCGCGGCGGAGCCCTGGCTGGAGAAGAACTCCACGCGGCCCGGTACCGAGGGCGCCCACGTCCGCTGCGCCGCCACCGCCCGACTGCCCAGGTACTTCTGGGCCGTCATCACCCCCACGTAGAGGAAGTTGCGGGGCTTCGTGCAGCCCTGGGCGCCCCCCCAGTCCCCACTCCCGTTGTGGCTGCCGCCAGGCCGGTCTCTCCGCTTCTCGCCGCCTTCCTCCTCCTCCTCCGGCTCCCCTTCCCCGCCGGCAGCGGGGCTGGAGACCGTGCCCTCCGCCACCGCCGGCGGCAGCTCCCAGGGGCTGCTCCTGAAACTCGAGCCGCCCAGCACTGCCGCTATCCCCGGCGGCGCCTGCTGCCCGCCCGCCGCCGCCGCGCCCAGGGCCGCCCCCGGCCCCGCCGCGCGGCCGTAGTAGGAGCAGAGGCTGGCGCCGCGCCGCTTGTTCTCGCTGAGCTCGGCCACTCTAGGGGCGATGAGCCAGGAGGCGGCGGTGAAACCCAGCACCAGCCCCAACACCACGCTCAGCCAGGGTCTCCGGGTTCGCGCTGCCATGTCGCAGGCGGGGCGGCTCCCGGAGCAGCGCTGCCGCCCCCGGCGTTCCGCTGGATGCGACCCCCGTCCCGCGGCGGCCTCAGGGGCGGTGTCTCCCGCCTCGGGTCCCTGCCCCGCCGCGGCGGCCCAGGCGGCCGCGCTGCTCCCGACTCAAACTTCTGCGGGCGGGAGGGGGCGGAGCGGAAGCGGCGGCGGAGCGCGAGCGACGGCGCCTCCGCTCCGCTGGCACCTTGTCCCTGCCGCGGCTGGTCCCTCCCTGCCCCTCCCACGGCTCAACCTCCTCCGCCTCAGCCTCCTCCGACCTGGCTTCCGCGCAGCGCTCGCCGCCTTCCTCCGCGGCTGCCGAGCGCCTCACCCCGGAGGACGCCACCGGCGCCCGAGCTGCCCCGGAGAAGTGGCGGCAATCGCCGCCGCTCCGGAAGGAAACGATTTTTTTAGATGCCTCGCGCGGATCCCCCGCGGCGCGGCCTCGGCACCCGGACCGGCCCCGCCGGCGACACTCCTGCCCGCTGGGGCGGGGGCAGGGCGGGGGCAGGGCAGGCCCGCCGGGCGGCGCGGAGAGGTGCGGCTGCCCTCGGCAGCCTCGCTTATCTTTGGATTCCCCGGTGCGTCTCGACCCGCTGTAGCAGCGGGCGAGGCCGGGGTCTCGTCAGCGGCCATGGGACTCCGGGCAGGACCGTTCCGCCGAGTCATCTCCTCCAGAGGGCTGGTCGTGGAAGGCAGGTCCGGGGTGTCGTGAAGGAGGAGAGAAGCCCTTTCCGCTGCCCTCGCTCTGGCCTCGGCTTTCTGCCCTCGACAGTTGACAACTCCACAACTAAGAGTGCCTTTTCCTCTGGCGTGGATTCCCACGGCCTGGGTATATCATTAGTATTAGCAGTGCTAGTATTATTGGTATTGTTAAAATTTCTTTGGTTCTCATGGGCTCCAAGATGCTGAACATTGCTACTTCATCGTCCTGACATCTGGGTAACCTCTTGGTAATGGCACTGTCCACAGTCCAGGATGACTGACAGCAGGAATTAAACGTTCAGGACACTGTGCCTATAGGGACAGTTTCAATTCTGAAGTTTAAGGTTGCCTGCATATCCGCCATATTTATACTTATCCTTTATTTAATTGTGCAAGATGTCTGTCTCCAACAAAAGTAATAAATTGGTCCTCACGTCCCTTTGTCTTTTCACTGAAATACATTGAAACAACAGATCTGGTAGCATATATTTAATAGTTTTCAGCAAAACCACCCAATTTTGTGGCTAATCAGTGGCATTGTCTATCCCTTCTTGTGACTTTATCAATTGTCAGACACATGTCAAGGTGGGAGGAGAAGTATGGGGGCTGGAGTTTTTGATGTTAGCAAAAGTATGCAAATAGTGTGAGAAAAATTTCAAGCCTTTTTGGAAAAAGACTGATACTGCTTTACCCACCTAGCAAAAGCAAGTCTACTCTGCACAGTCTTTAGCTGTGAAGAGGTCACTTACTGAAGTAATTTGCAGTTTTTCCGTGTGACTCCGCCACGTGCAGTGAGCAGGTAGTGTGTGTTCCATGTGGTTTTGAGATGTGGAAGCATCAGGCTCAGGATACTCTGTGGCTGCCGCAGGACTGAGTGTCCTTTCCAAGCAGTACATTGTTAATTTTCTCCCCATGTGCACACAGGCTGGCACATTTATAAGACCAATCAGTAAGGCACTAGGTATTCACTTCAGCTGTCGCCACTAAAAAACAGCCCAAGTGCTGTGCCTGTCTTCCCCAAGCTAGTAACAGACAAGCTAAGCAGAAAGGATGTCCTCCAGAAAGGCTTTAGAAAGGCATTGGGAATTGCCAGTGCTACGAGTGTCTCAGCTTTCTTTACGAGCCTTGCATTTTAAAATACTGTCATCTGTCCCTTCCCCCTGGCTCCTTGCAAACCGTTGGGAGTTGTGGGGCCGTGGTGAGTCATTGGCAGTACAACCCCCAGTAGTAAGGGCTTCTTGAGACACACACAGCCCCATCATAATGGTGTCCTAAATTTTCAGACAACTTACTGCTCTGGGGTTGCAGAGGTACAATGTGTGCCACTAAGTCACTTCCCTTGCTTAGGCACATACTGAAATTACTCCAGTCAGTGTCAGCTGCACCAGCTCCTCAGATCTGACAGCTCTTGTTTTTGTCACAAGAAGGGCAGGTAAACCCATGAGAGGTGACTATAAAGCTCTTTACACAATTCTAAGTTGAAAATGGACCCCAAGGTGTTGTGAATGATCAAAATAACATATAAATAAATTGAATATAAGGTGTGTATCTATCTGCATTTATATTTTTAGTTCAATACTATTCCACTATTTTGATACACTGCAGAGAAATCTGTTGAAGGTTTGTGGGATTTAATGGACACAGACTAGACTGGACCACTTTTATAGGAGAAATAGTGGCATCTAGTGGTTAACAATAACAGTCCTACACCTGTGTTCAGAATGCCTTTAAAAATCATGTAAAGGACATCTAAAACACTATATATATTATCATCATAGCAGCCATAGGTGGCAAGCACTGCCTAAATCTATGTGTCCTTTAAGTGTTCCATTAAGAAGTCAAGAAAGAATAATGGTGGTGAATACCATTGTCAAAACAAAAAATAAAACCCTCAAAAAAATGGTGGCAAGTGGGTATGCTTGATGCAAGAAAGGAGAAATTTAGGACTGGAATGTACTAATTATTGAGAGGACTGGAGCTGTTTCTATCACTAATCAGACAGGTCTGAAAAATATACATCAGGGTGGTGGTGCTCAAATCCAAACCAAACCAAAACCTTTTTCAGTGCTTTTTCACTATTCTTTAAAATATTACCACAAATCACACTTTAAGTCTGTGAGATAAAAAAAAAAAAAAAAAAAATTGAGCATTTTGTTCTAAGTGATGAAAATGAATGTGCCCACCTCACAAAAATAACTCAGAGCTAGCACAGCCACCTGCATAAGATAAAGAAATATCAATTGTCTTTGTAGAGCAAACTTACAGGAACTCTTAAGTCTGAAATTCGACTTGGGCATTTGGTTTCATTAGAGAGGCATACAGAGCAGTAGTTGTAACTGCCATCCATCATGTAATGTTTTTGTAGGCATATTCATTGATACACCTGGGTAATCATATGCATTAATGGTATCTTAACAAATAAATAGTCTTTAGTC
This sequence comes from Hirundo rustica, assembly GCF_015227805.2. NCBI lineage: Eukaryota > Metazoa > Chordata > Aves > Passeriformes > Hirundinidae > Hirundo > Hirundo rustica. The sequence goes on from NC_053488.1 coordinate 45,138,329, forward strand.
TTTATTCTTATGTTCCAGAACACCTCAGGGTTCATGGCTGAGTTTTGTATTTTTACATTGTGTTTGCATTATTGCAACATCTGGCTATAACCATTTGCATTTCTATGTACTATTTTATTTTTGGATATATATCCAGTCTATTAACCCTCACAGACACCAGACTGAATATTGTTAAAGTCTTTTCTATTTATTTTACTCTGCTCTGGACCCAGCCAGATCTTGGCTAAAGATACCCCTTTCTTTCAAGACAGATCAGCTCCTTACATCCTTATGGGTCTGTCTTGGTTTGAAAAACGAGTGTCTGCCAAGGAAGGTGGGAACCTCCCTTGGAATGGGAAAAAAAGAAAAAAAAAAAAAAAAAAAAAAACAACCGGGGGGGCCAAAAAAAAAAAAAAAAAAAAAAAAAAAAACCACCCAAACAACCCTACCCACTTCCCTCTGAATTATTATAACTTTGAAATTAAGGGGCTTTCAGACAGATATGGGAAAAGGAATAACAGTTCTTTACTCATATGTATATGTGTAGCAAGGCAAAAAACAACAACAGCAGTGACAACAAAAAGAACCAGAACAAAGCACCTCTGAGGAAATTGTTTGGGGTTTTTTTCTCCCTTCTTGCCAGTCTGACAGGCAGGAGGTGGGTTTTTGTGGGACCAGGGAAAGGTAACTTCACAGCCCTCCCTGTACCTGTGGAAACCCTTGATCAGCATAGGTCAGTATCTCTGTTTATACAAGGCAGGTGCAATTTATTTAAAGAATACCAAGCTTCCTGGGTTTTCAAGCTGAAATTGGTAGGGTGAACTTAAGTCTAAATATCTCATGCAAACCCTTTTCCTGCCTCCTGTGAAGCGGCTCTTGGGAAGTGAATCCTACCTGTCAAGTACCACAGGAAACACTGAGGGGGAAGAAGGGACTCGGGAATCCCGGGGTTTCCCCTGAGGCACCCGAGCAGTTGGTGAAAGGGTCCATTTTTTAGCGACGCAGGCTGTTCATAAGGTCCCAGAGCGACGGCCGCTCCCACCAGCAGAACTCACGATACGGGAAGGCAGCAAGAGACGGAATCTGGCAGTGGTGGCGAGTTCTTCCTAGAGTGACCGCAGCCTCTCTCCCCTTCGATGACGACATCGAGAGAGGGAGAGGAGCCGAGCCCAGCCCCTCACCGTGGTATCTTTGCCCTTCCAAAGAGAAAACTACCCCGATAAAGAGAGTAGCCAGCTGCATCCTTCCCCCTCCTCCTCCTCCCAGCCACGTCTTTTTTTTCTCTTAAGTATAGGTAATTTTTTCTTAGCAACAGGGAAAGAAAAAATGAAAAAACTTAACCCCCAACACAGTCTTACCAGAATTTCCTTGCAGAGAAATTACCGCTAGAGCAGAAGGAGGCCAACTGCAATACCTTGCTGCTTCACTACTGTCCACTGAGCCAATTCTGATGCTCTTATATTCAGTCCTGTTCCAGATCAAGGTCAGTGAAGTGCAACAGGTATGACTAAAAACAAAACTATTGTATCTTCTAGAATTATTTGCAGTTCTAAAATCCATCAGTAATCAAAATTTTAGATTCAAGATGTTTTTACAACATCAACAATTACTAAACCATCTTTCATTTGGAGAAAACAAACAAACAACAACAACAACAAAAACCACCCTACACTATCTGCAATTTAATTAAAGTGTGGAGCTTCATACTCAAATTAAATAAAAACAAAATTTAAATAATATAATAGACTATGCTGGGAATTCTGTATTTCTGAAAAGCCACTTAAATTTAATATTTTCTCCATTATTTTTGAAAAAAATATTATTACACCAAAGTTTACAAGGGCAATTTATATGAAAATATATTTAACCTGCTTAATTTTACTGCTATTTCAAACTGCTTATCTTGTCTGTACTTTGTAGTTGTTTTCCATCTCTTCTTAAAAGAGAAATAAATGAGACAAAATCACTCTCTCTTACAAATAGAAGACCTTCATACATAGCTCCCACCTCTCTATGGAATACAGTAAAAGGTTCCAAGTGGTGGACAGCAGCGTTTAATCTCTTCCTTCTCAGGTACCCCCAGAGCCATGTACTAGAATGGAAGACATAGTCTCAAGTGGTTTAAACAGATTTGTCTTATCACTTTGTCACACATTATTGCCTACTACTCTAGTGAGAGATGAAAATATGAAAAGAAAGTCAGCAAAGTGTTGTGTCTCCAAATGCTTAGGATAGACAGAAATCCTCTGTACATCAATCCTGGTAAAGAGGTAGTTGTAAGGAGCACAACAGAAAATTTCTCTTTTAAAGACCTCACCAAACACATTCTCCATGCACTCTGAGAACAGCCTGCATGGAGGAAGATCAAGACTGAAACTAAAACCCTTTCTTGCTTAACTTCCCTGCAATATCTGCAGTAGGAAAATAAACTGTGTAGTATTTTCTTTCAAAATTGTAAAAATATGTTCATAAGAATGAAAAAAATTTTAGTTGTAATAGCTTTTACGAATTGTTTCACTACCAAAGGCAATAGCACCATTTGACTAATCTTGCCACAAGAGATCTTTTTTTAATTTTTTCACTTTGGAAAAAAAAAGAAAGTAAAATAGAAGATTAATTTCTAATAGCAATAACAGTATCCTATGTACACAAGTATCTTACTGGTTAATCTGCAGACTTCAGCAATTCATGCCAGGAAAACTATGTGACATACTTTGTTGTGTGGTTTGTGTAAGGTAGAGGTCACTGCTTTAAGGCTGCTCAAGCAATTTGAAAAGAAATATCTGGCAAAGTAAATAAAAATCTAAATTAAGTTTAAAAAAAGTTCACTCAGAAAAAACTCTGGAAAGGAAATAGCAGGATGTCTACAGGTGTGAACAGCTATTGCTCCCAGAGGAAGAATTGAATAGTTATCTTTCATTATAAACCAACTAAAACAAGAGTGACAATAAACACATACACATTTCCTTATCCAACATCCAATGTCAATGAACCATGTGACATCTTAAAAGGAAAAATTAGGAGAGAACTGTATAGTCAGAAGTCTGATTCTAGGCACATTGGTTTCCTGCATTTATGTAACCCTTTCTTAAGAACTGTTGAAGAGGTTATAAACAAGCTAAAACCAACATTTTTTCCAAGTTTTGAAATTCCAAGTAGGAATTTTACTCAAATAGGACTTTTACTCAGCTTTGACATCAAAGTCACCTAATGAAATATCATTCTAGTCTGGATGAAAAGTCTGGATGAAGGACAAATAATGATACTTACAAGACTCACCCTCTTCATTAAACATTGTAATAACTTTACTTTGCAATTGTTACGTAAAGCCAGGAAAAAATTTCTTTTGTATATTATGTCACTTTTCCCTCTTGATCCTAGAGACAAATTTCCAAAGTCTGAATTAAGAATATAAAGAGTTATACTTAACATTAAGAGAGCAAAATATCAAGAATTTTAATTAGAATCCACTCTTTCAGTCTGTCAGTATCCTGAATCTATGCAGAAGCCACCCTATTGAGTTTGGTAGGATTATGGATGTGTCAGCTTCTTGTTCTTATTACTAGATGAGTGTATTAGTAATCATACTAAGATTTCTAAAAAGCCAGACAACAACTAAGCATTATGAGATTTTTCTTCCTGAGAAGTTTAATAAATTGTCTCCTGTAGCTAATCACATACAAGATTAGAAAACTTCCCAGGTGAGTTTAAACATGCCATGGATAAAATATTAAATTCTTATAGAAGACATTGGAAAGCTGCTTATTGATTTCAACATGCCTTGGATTGGGCCTGAAAATTTGTTTATGCCTGAGATCTTTCTTATGCTTTCTTGATTTGAATACAGGTAGGTTCTTTTACAGCTACGCTGGGAGCCTGATTAGAAGTTGCTTGAGGAAAATATACATGCACAATATGAAGAGTAGTTGTGCCACCTTGTGAAACTGCACCATGGTTGCAGCCAGATGGTTTCTGGCTGCAGTTCACTATAATACAAATCATTGTATAATGTCTTCAGGACCAAGTTATTATTACAGTTGTATTTTATACCCTTTATTAGAAAAATACTCTTTAAAAGCAGCTTCTCGACTTGTTTTCTGATTTATTTGCTGAAAATGCTTTCACAGTTTGGAAAAAATTATCTTTTACCTGCTCATTTCTGCCCTATGTAGATGCAATACATTGTGCAAAGAGTAGATATATCTTGATAGACGAAGTTTTTTCAAAATAATTACATCTTTGTCTAAAGTAATAACTAATTTGTATAAAGTATTTTGTTCAATCAAGAATCAAGAACTTTGAGAGGAAACACAAACCAACCAACCAACCAACCAAACAAACAAACAAACATCTTCTAAGAGGCACAAGGGATTTTCCAAGGAAATAGTTATATTTTTTGTTTTATCTTTCTATGATTGCATTCACTTTTTTTTTTTAATAAAGTAATTGAAAAAAGGCACTTCTTAGATTTAAAATATTTATTTCTATGAGTAAAAAATATGTGCATGAAATATCAACCATGAAGTCCTTTCAACAAATTTCTTCAAGAAAACTATTGCCCTATTTTTAAAATACATCATATAAAATATATACATCATAATTTTTACTAGCACTATTTACTTATAATACAAATAGGAGATTTGGTAATGTTGGAAACCTTCACTTGACTGAAGAGAACCCCACAGTGGAAAAAAAGAATCATCCCTGATTTCCATTATAGAATTTCACTTATTCAATGAGGAGTTTGTGTTGTATTTTCCCTACTCAGTTACCCAGTACATGGTGGCCCGAATTCAGCAGAATATATTCTTCTTAGCATGGAAGCTATCCTAAGAGAACTATGACAATTAAACTAGAAGTCTCAAAACAAAAATTATAAAAGGTTAACTTTGTACATATAATAAAGACAACACCACACTATTTTGTTTTAAAATGGCTATATTTTAAGAGGTGCTACAAAGTAAAAATACAGGTTTGCATTTACATGCACTGTCCCCAGACCACTAATGTGGAAATTAAGCTTGTTCTGATTATGGAACTAAAGTGCTTGAAATTTTAAGTCCATTTTAACTTTTTCTTTTATATAAGAAAGTTAGTAATTTTCTTATACTTAAACACATTCAAACGTAGCTCAAAATACAGTTTACCAGTTGAATGTATTTTTACAATTAAAAGTGGCTATAGTGAAGAGAGAAACTATAAAACTCAATTTGTAACCCATATGCATTTAGTGACTTAACATTCTCAGGGCAAGGACATCAAGAATGAAGTCTGGCAAATCTGCTTTGCAAAATCCCACTGCTTGCATAGCTACTTGTATTTCATGCAACATTTGCAAAGGAAAAGTTTGCTTGCTGAGGAACTGGCATTACAACACTTATGAACATCAGCACGTAACAACTTGCAGAGAATATCCAGGACTCAGGATTTTTTATCAATTTAGACTGTGGCCTTGAGCTAAGAGTGCAGAATATTTACAGATTTATAGTCTCATGTGTAGAAATATGCTTCTTCCTGCTGCTGAGGACTCCAGGACGGTGTAGATGAATGTAGACGAGAGATCTCTGAAGTTAGGTTTTAGAAGATGAGGTTTATTGTAAGGGATGTGGAGGCCTTGCTCTGAGCTGCCAGGCTGCAGCTCGTGGCAAGGCCTAGGAAGGTGGGGGAAGGGAGAAATAGGGAGAGGAAATTCCAAGAGAGGAAAGTCCTCAGGGAAGGGTGCAAGCAAAAAGAGAGCAAAAAGCAAAGAGCAAAGAGGCCGAGCCACCTTCGCAGCCCCCTGATAAGGGGTCTCAAGGTGGGCCGGAACAGACTAGGGCCAATGGGGTTACAGATACCTGATACTTCAGGGGAGGGGTACAGGTGTGGGATGAACCATACATTGAGGGGTGAGACAGAACATTCCATTTGACCTCTGGGTCTGGCTGCAGGTAACCTTCAGATGGTCACATAACTGTTTTCCCAGACATCCAGTATCTAATACATCTCAAACATCAAAACTTACTTTCAATTCTATCTCACCTACAGGTTTCTCATTCTCAGAATATAGGCAATCATATTTATAGGGTTTTTTGGCTTCCTCCTCCCCAACATTCATGCCACAAGTCTCTGTGAGAAATTTTCTCATGGGTGTGTTTGTGAAATTTCAGATTATCATAAGACAAATATGGATGAATTTCTCTGATGATAAAATAAGCATATATGTCTTACTTTCTTTTGTATTATCCTGACTATGGTTGTCTCCAAGAACTGTGTCCATGCAAAATCTATATAAAGTAAAAAAGGCTTTGGATTTTAAAGGCAGGGTAATTAGTCAGGCTCCTGTCCCACACGGGAAACCAGGTTGGAAGATGCAAGGTTGGAAGACAACAAGGCTGATCCTGATAAATTTTCATTTCATTTATATTAGGGAACAACTTTATATGCCTTGTGCCTCCAAGCTGCTATGGCATATGTGGCAAACATAGAAGAGGCTGTTAAGGTCTGCTGAGTGCTTTTTGGACAAGACATGAAAGTTCCCCTGGGGCAAGGAGGATAAATTGCTGATTATTCTTAATTAATACACGAAGGACCTAGGAATTCTTCAAGTAGGATTTCCGCTTCTTCCATTATCTATAGTTCTTTCCACATGGCTGAAACAAGGAGGAATGATATGGAGAGATATCATCATATCACCCAAAGGAAACAGCCACAAAGAGTTTAGCAGGAGAACATGCACTGCTTATTTTGGCTGGACTGCTAAGACTGACTGCTGTGGCCATCAAAACTTAACCTCTATTATTTTTCTCACTCTAATCTTTTATAAAGCAGGAGGGAAGGAAAGGAGAAGCCAGCAACCAACTAAAATAAATTTTGAAAGGTTGAAGATAAACCTGAAGGCATAGCTGTGCAGCACAATACAAAAACATTTGAGGAGGGGAGACAACCCCATTCCCTCCTATTCCTGAGACATTGACAGTAAACAACATTTGATATCATTACCTAAAGGTATATTATTTATATGAAATTAGTGGTTCAAACCTATTGTTATCTATATCTGTCTTTATTTCACCAGTAATTGTAAACGAGAAAGCAAGGAATTGGCATTTCTTTGTCCTTGATGTGTGTATGTCGCTAATCCTTGTCTCTGGACACCACTAGGAAGTGCTTACCACAAGTAAGTACCACTAGGAATTTTAACACTAGAACTTATATTTTTTAGCTAATTTTCTCTCAATAATATTTTAAATAATATTTTAAAGATTTCAGCTATTCTGCAGCTAGTGCAATATAAGAGCATATCCAATGAAAACTTGTCCTGTCATTTGCAGCATTTCTCTTCCACCATGGTACAAAAAAGGTGATTACTATGCCAAACCAGTGATATTTGGTAAATACAGCTTATAAGTATTTTTCTCTGTTAAGCGCACATCAAGATTCCTGCTACTACCCTGAAAGCAGCATTTCCCAAGCAGCATAAAGCTGCAGAATTTATTTGCTGGAGAACATTTTCTACAGATTGACCTTCCTATTCTGATATAAATGTTCAAACCTCAGCTCTTCTCATATTCTTGCCTTTTCCCCAAGTGCAATTTCCTGAGCAGAGGGGAGTCAGAACATTCCTTATCTGTCTCTTGTAGTGTCAGGCAGGAAATTATAGATTTTATTGAAGATCTAAATTTGCCATTTTCTTCCATTTATTTAGCTTCACTATTTTAAACCAGGGACATGGGAAAAAAAAATCTTATCTTCACCTTCAATGCACTCAATAATTCATCTCTTCCTTTTTCAGAGTTGTATTTGAAAGCCTTTTCACACTGAAGAGTGCTTGGCATGCTCCTTTATGCTTAAACAGTAGCTGACATCCAACAAAAGAAAAGAATCTCCATTTCAATGCCTCATTTTCAATGAAGGTGAGGCTAGTATGGCAGCATATTCTTAGAAGAGAGCTCACCATTGGCAGCAGTTTTCGGCAGAATGATATATTACAGAATAGGCAGGCATGAGTAAGTTTAGAGCACTACGATGCAAAAAACCCTTGGGTTTTAAAGGAAGCAAAAAAGTGGCTTCTCAAAGAAACAGGGCCAGCGCTAAGAGAAAGAAATTCTTGCTGTGTTGCGTTTACAGTGCACCCATTCGTAAGCGCAAAAACTGAACCAACCTGACTTAATTTTACATTTTTTAGTGCCTTAAATAAAAGAAAGAAATATGCAGAATGTGAAAAATAAGTACTGAAAGCAAGGCTGAAAATTTACTACAGTATCCAGTGACTAAAATTATGCAGGATAACAGTAGGAATCAGAGATAACAAGAATTTCTTGTGTAGGTACAGAAAAAGCAGTGATGCTGAGCAGGTCAGAGGGCAGATATGTGAGCACTCATTATAACTTTCCTTTAAAATGTCATCATATTTTTTATTCATTTTAATTGAGGGGACTATTTTTGAGCTGGTTGATAACAGTCAGCACCAAAGACACAACAATTCTGTATAGACTAGAGCAGGAAGACATCAGTGAGAACCCTTAGGAAATTTAGATACTGCAAAGGTGAAGTCTAGGATGCTTGGAGAACTGGGTTGCTGCTGTAAAACCAGAAGTTATCTCTCATAATAATGAGTTGTTGAGGTTCTACAAAAACAAAACAGGACCAGTGTTAAACTGGTTTAGAGTTTAAACTTTAGTTTTTAAAATCTCATCATTTGCTTAACTGTGGCTTCCAGAGAGAATAGCCTGAAGAAAATCCAGCAATTTCCTATTATGTAAAAGCCTAACAAGAGCTGAGAGTAGAAAGTTCTCCTGAACTTGGAGCTTTCCTGAGCACAAGAGCCTGTGCTTGGCCAATCTCCATTTTGACAACAAAAACATGTTCTGAGACTTCAAGGTGCTTTACAGAATTAAATCAGCATTTCTTGAAGATGACTCAGGCTCAGTCACTCAAAAGTTCTAAATTTTGAGCATGGTGCTCAAAATTAGAGCAGGGAAATTTGATATATTATTCTTAGTACCAGTTCTTTAACTCTTCTCAGATTTTTCATGTCCACTGCTGAGACTGACATTGAAAAGTAGGAGTCTACACTGATTCCTTTCCTTTAAAAGCCTTCTACTACAGGACTGATCAGGAGGTCTCATCTGCTCTCTGTTTAAGTTAAATGGCTTCAGTTTCTCCTAGTTCCACTGCACACCTCCATAGCAGGTCTAAACTCTCCTGAACTTGGATGAATTTTTCCAGATATTTCTGCTGAGGTTTGCATATGGAGGCTCTATTGTCCTGACAGACAGTGGGATTTTCTGCCATGTCAGTGCTGTACATGCCACTCTCTAGGCCTGTGCAATAAAATCTCCTAGTTGCGATTCCTTAGCAAGCGTTTACTGGTACACTTACAGCAGTGAATTCTTTCTAAATAGTTATCTTCAACGAATGCCATTTGTCTATCTAGCTCACAAGTGAGATGACTGCAATAATGCTTTTTAACAGCAACCTCCCAAAGGAAAGACACCAAAAAACTTAGGGTTTTTTGAAAACTTTATTTCTGGAGTGCAATGTTATGTTGTCTTAGGAGAAAAGCATTGGCTTTGTATCTGTAGCTTGTATTAGTAGTAAGTTTTGCCAGGGTGCATTTTATACCAAAACATAGTTCTATTCACAATAGCATAGTTAAATTATTTTATTGAGGGGGTGTTTTTTTGGTGCTTTTTAAATAAAAATAATTGAAAGATAATATCAAAGCTCAACCCTACAAAATTAAAGGTAAGTATTTTTCTTCCTGGTTCTTCAGTTATTTCTACTTCCAAAAAAAAATCAAATTAAACTTTGAAGAAAAACATAAGTTTTTAAACATAATTTAATAATTTTTAAAGCATTAGACAATACCACATTTATCACACTTATATTCCCTGGTTTGCCAGTATTTCATCAAGGAAATAGAAGCTTGCTGAAGGCCTCACTTTTTTTAATGTAGATTGTCATCTGAGCATTCTGGCTGTAGATTGAGAGGTAACACCAAGTGGAAAGCAAATTTATGTTACATAATTAAAAATGTACTTTCATAATAGAGCTTTTTGACTGCTTTTATGTGTTAATGTTCTCTGGAAGAAAAAAGTGTTTGTAAACTAGACTCCAACCCTGAAATTATATTGCATAGTAGTTATGGTAATTTATGTTATAAAACCCACTTGTACAATCTTAGCTGTTTGGGGGTTTTTTGTTGTTTGTTTGTTTGTTTGTTTGTGGTGGGTTTTTTTTGTGGTGTTTTTGGGTTTTTTTTCTTCCTTCCCATTTGTTGAGGTTTAAAACCAAGACACCATTTCATTTGAAACTCCAAAACAGGAGAACATAGAAGACCGAACCAGGTTAAAATTCAAAGCCACCTACTTCTACTTGGGGGGGGGGGGGGTGGGGGGGGGGGGGTGGGCGCGGAAAAAAAAAAGAAGGGGGAAATACCTAGGTTTTGGGTATATTCTGCCAGCATAATTAAAATAGAACAAAATTCTTGTTTATTAGCTACATTTACTGAGAACTTTCTTCACTTTCTTTTTCTGGAATAAATAGTAGCGCATTTTGTGTCTTAACATTACCACATTGAAGAAATTATGTGCTACATGAGTCAAAATTACTCACCTCTTTACAGAGAGGAAGGAAATTTTTTAGTAGAAACCAGCTACTGCTTTTTTTTTTGTCAGAAGAAGCATGGTGATAATTTAGGTAGCATCTCTGTGCCAGGCAGCTCTCAGTTCCTGCCATGTTCCTCAGGAGTAGGATCTGCACACCCAGGAACTGGGTGATGGTTTAGTGACAGCCACCAACTCACTGAGAGTTCTCAGCTTCCCATTTCTTAAAGCAGCTCAGGACTGTTGCTTAACAGCACCTGGTCATCTGCATCCTACCTCTGAGAGAATCATATTTCAGAGTCCACCTGTTTTTATCAATCTTTACTAATTCATTTTGAAGTCTGTTTATTTAAATGTATAATGGTCACTTTTTGAGGTCCCTGGCCCTAATGAAAAGCACGACTGATGCAGGTGCTCATGCAGCTTTCCTGCAGATGATAGGATGCTGGCTGGTATAGCTCAATGTGGCAAGCCAGTCTCCAGAGAACATTGCATCACCTGTGGTGTAAATATGGTGCACTTAAAAATATGTTAGAGGGAGCTTCAAAAATATACTAATTTATTTTGAAGCTTAATGGAAACTGGCTAGAAGCAAGCTGTGGATGTAGCTGGCCCCATAAACTTGAACTGCGTCAGATAACCAAATATGATATTGGTATATAAAGATATATCCAAGATGGATCAAAAGGAGCTACCTCTGTATCAGAAAAGAAGCTTGAGGAGAATCTTGTAACTGTACTCTAAAAAGAAGATTTGTCTAAGAACACTGTTGATGTTAAAAAGAACATCTTCGAAGGTGTCCTGACATCCTCTCTGAATGCCACATATGAAAGGAAAAAATTACAAAATCTTAAGCCATTAAAATTTTTTTTGAAGATATTATTCAGATTCATTAGAATGAATCCTTAAGACATGCCCCTTATTGTTATCAAGTTTTAAAGGTATAGCTGGAAGCACATCTTCCAATAGAGAGAAGGCAGGGAAGGCCTCCTGGGCTTTAGCACTTGTCAGTCAAGTGTAGTACACCACTGTGCTACTAGTGAGAGAATTTAGCTCTCTCTAGTTTGCAGAACTTTATAATAGATGTCTTCCTCATCATCTCATTGATCGACAGGTTTCTGCAATTGATTCTGCTGAAATCATCAGTAACAGCTTGTTCTTTAACCCTTCATAAGCATGCAGCCGCAGCTTACTTAATTACTAGGTTTGAAACTGATTTTGGACACAAAGAAACTCCTGATAATTCACAGAAATACCTATAATTTTGGTTTTGGTGAGCTGTCACTGTATCTCACATTTATGGTCCACATCACCATGCTGAACAATGAAGTTAAAATGGATTAAGAAAACAACAGCAAAAAGAAGTTTTATTTTCAGAAAGTATTCAGCCCGTCATAACATGTTAAGACGTTTGCAGAGGAGAAAGTGGGGAGGATCTTTTTCATTAAAAAACAAGGCCATCTCTCCAGAGTGAAGTGATCCCATAAGAAGTTTCAGTGGGAGCCAGCAGAGATGAACAATGCTGCCTGCCTGGTTTGCCCCAGTTGTAGGGCTGCTCCACTCCCCAGGTAGCCAGTACAGCCTGCTGAGCTGCTTCAGTGTCCAGATCTTTGTCTGAATTGCCTGTCTGACAGGCAGGGTGCCCACACTCCTACATGCCCTCAACAGAGCCAGCTCAAAGCTGCATGAGAAATGCAGCTTTACAGACCTCTGAGTAATTCAGGATTGAAAATACCTGAAGAGCATGCCTGGAGCAAGAGGTGTACAACTGAGGATCCAAGAAAAGTTACAGGGGTCAGATGGAAAGGTCAATGATAGCTGCTCACTGCCAGGATGCAGAGAGGAAGGTCAGGCACTTCGGCAGCATCTGACTGAGGCAACATCACAATTTTTGTGTCCAAACTCAGGGGTGCAGGGAATAATCTACCATAATGGAAGGAGATTTCACATGGAACAGAAGCAGACTTTCTAATGGTAGAATTGCCTTCTGAAAACAAGGTCACTGACTCGTCACTTGTCATGGGGGTATGGACACACACTGGGGAAAGTATCTGACCAAGGCACATTCTCTTAAATGTAGTCACTAAGATAAAATTCAATGGATTTCTCTACACAGATGAAGGCATCAAATGCCTTCATTTTTGTCAAAAAACACCCAAAGAAGCTGATTTCTCACTTCAAGGTCAGACATGCATTTAAGCCCTCAGTGAATTCTTCTCTCCCTTGGCAGTTTGCAGTGTGTTGCAATATTCATTTCCACACAATATTACTGCCATAAACACTTTTACTCACTTGTTTTCTCTTGCCTCAGTATTTAATGACTTGCCAATTTAACACACCACCTTCCAGGCTGCAAACAATATCTCTACTCCACTTGCCTGGAGAACCCATTTTTCTCTATCTTTGAGCTTTGCATAAACTTATACTTCCAACTTAATTACTTCTAATATGTAATATTTAAACTCATATGTAAAAAGCCAGAGATATTGTTGAATCAGCTCATTCAATTCAAAATGCCTTTTATTCTTGTCCTATGTATGCTTTCTATGTCACATTTCAATCAGGGACAAAGCTTGATTTTGTCGGGGGCTTACCCCAACATTGAGGTGGTTTCAGGGTCCTTGCTCCCCTGCACAGCTCCGAGCCGAGCCGAAGGAAGAGACGGAGTTCTCAGGTTTAGATTTCTCAAGGTTGCATACTTCGTTTATTGTTTCTTATCTTACAATTTTCTCGGAGTCCGACAAGATGTTCGCAGCTGCATGGATTCCTCACGTCTCCCCCCGAGCTGGGCTGTCCTTATCTTTTATACTAATTACTACGTACTTTTTGTTTACTATTTCTTACCAATGTCCATCACTATTACTAAAAAGGTCATCTTTACTTTGACCCAATCCTCACTAACTACTTTGTGCCACGTCAATGCAGCAATGGAGTGAGGGAAGAAGAAGGAGAAGGAGAAGGAGACAACGCCCCAGATTCTCCATCTTGTCCCCATTCACTTCAATGCTAGAAACTTAAAACCATTATTTTCTCATTCTGTGATAAGCTAAACTACTATTTCTCACATTCTTGTGGCATGTAAACCTTCTCTCAGTGTAGGAAGTTTTTCCCATGGACAGAAATCAAAGCCAGTGTCTCTCTGAGCTCTGGGCTGGGGTCCCAGACCCCCCTGCCCAGGTCCCTGACCCTCCAGGGCAACCAAAGGAATGCCCTGGACTCCAACAGATTTAATGTCATAGCTTTCTCTTTATCCTCAGCTTAATCTTAACAAATTAGGAGGTTTTCCATTCAATTTCTTGTTATTTTATTTTTAAACAGTCTCTGTAAACTGTGCTCTATGGTTACTTAATATTGCAGGCATTTCAGAAGTGTTTATGGGGTGCAATAACTTGTCAGACCTTTAGAGCAATACAGACTGTTTCAGACAAAATAGAGCTTCCAGATTCCTTACTTGATTCCCCCCCCCCCCAATGATTCTGAAACTTGATGCAGTTAATATTAAGAAACAGACATTAAAAAAAGGAAGTAAAATGATGCAAATTTCCCACATGCCAGTTTACTAACACTTGGTTCAGCTGAAATCTCAATGAACTGAGACAATATTTATGGCATTGCTCATTAAAAAGCCAGAGAACCAATGCAAATTTAAAGATTGAATGCCCTGTGCTCATTTTAGCCTAAGAGCTACTTTTATGAGGCACACAGTCTCTCCTTTAACAATTCATCAGCAGGGTTAGTCACACAGAGAACATTATTCACTAATGGCTTCTGTATCCAGATTATTTTATATCCCAAGCAGTCTCAAAATGTTATTATTCTTACAGTTCAAAAAATAAAAGAGCATATGTGGGTATAGAAAAGAAGAATCAGACTTCAAACAAAAGCAAACACCTCCCATGACAAAATCATTCCCTGTTATTTCCAATATATTTATCACTTTCCTTTCTGAGAAAAGACCAAGATATTTAGGAGAGAGACCCAAACAGCTGAACTAAAAATCTACTTCAGCATGCATGCTTATATGTGTGTTTTCAGTATTCAGTTCTGCCTAGAGAAAAGCAGCATTAGAGGCTGAACAGGCACACACACCCACAGGTATTAAGAACAGCAGTCTGCCCAATTTGAAACAAATAAGCTCAATACTCAGTAGAGTTGTGCTGTGTGTTGAACAATAACTGCGCTGCCATAAATTTTTCTGCCTTCCACCTTAACTCCACAATGCTTCTTCCAAGAAGACTAACCCTACCACAGGCAACAAGAATTCCCACAGATGAACCCACTTACGGCTACAAGGGTTTCAATTTACTAAAGCAGCTGCAGCAAATTGATTTGTGAACTGAGAGTGGCCTATTGGAGAATTTCCAAAAAGAGCACAATCAGCACAGGGGAAACCCCACAGAGAAACAAGACCTCTTTAAGGTTCATATACTGGGTTGTCTGTGAAACTAAATTCAAGGATGGAAAAAATATTGCACACCAACTCAGGATCTGTGTGTTTTCATGAAAATGACATAGCAAGTCAGGCTGCTATGAATTAACTATTCTTCTCTCTTAGCCTAAAAATTGCCTGCCAACTGGTTACAATAATGCATTGAAAATATAATTGTGTATAGGATTTTTGCTGGGTTGCCTTAATAAATTGTAATATACCAGAGCAGCATTTTTTCATAGCCAGTTGATTTGCAATAGGTGTGGTAAGGAAAAAGAACCCTTAACAATATGTAATTTGTAACTGAATATTCTGACTCTTGGATTCAGTGTCTCATGATCAACATTTAGCCATATTAGGATCATTGCCACAAGAGTCCAGTTGCAAAGATCACAAAGTCAGCTTCCATGATTAGAAAATCCGGGCAAGTACCTCTGTCAGGAAGAAGGTTGCCTGTCAGGATGCACTGCCAGCACTGACCAGACTGGCTGCTCCCAGGGAGAAGCTCACTAAGAAACAGCTGACAAAGGAAGAAATCAAGAGGGGCAGAGGAATCTTACTTAAAGCACATGTTCATTAAAATTCCTCCTCAGCTCAAACTTGAACTACACCTGTTCTTTCAGCAGAAATTTGCCTGGAATGTGTTTTTGTTTGGAGAGGAGGGGAGGGGACAATTCTCCCACAATTCCCAAATCTTGCAAGTTAAATATTTTACAGATTTAGATTCATGGACTTCCGTATTTCTTCTTACATGAAGAAATTTATTTTTCTCTACCATTTTTCTCTTGTTCTCCTTTCAGACTATGGACTATAAGTGGGCATGGGTCTATCAAACTTGACTTACAACTCTGAGTTTGCAGTGCCACCAGGTTGCTGAGAAATTAATTGAACCATGACACATGTCATGTTCCTACCTATCAATCAAGGCAGATGAACAGAGGTGTAGCAGCGTCTTGAGTCCAAACCGATATCAGTGGAAATAAGAGTAGGAACAGAAAAAGCCTTTCAATGTAAGCAGGATCTCACATACACAGGAGTCTTTCCTGCTTTCAGTAATGCGTTTCTCTAGAATGTGAATAATCAGGTTTGCAAATAAAGAGGTTATGGCTGTGCAGGTAAAGCCCCAGCAGAACTGTCAATCCACAGAAATTTGTATGCTTCTTTGTTGCAGTGTATTATTTGGTTATATGTTGTATTTCATTTTTATATTGGGTTTTGTAATGGTTTCTTCTGTACCCCCATGTTCCCCTGGAAAATGTATCTTCCTGACATTTGTCCCTGCTCCTTTTCCCCGCCCATTCCCCCACATTGGAATGTAACCCAACTCTGTTCCACTCCCACCTTATCCCTGATTGGGTAATGGCTTGTCCCTGCCTTCGGCCCCTTCCCTGGATATAAGCCCAGGGCAGGAAGCCTGCTTTCTCTCTTGGCTCCAGGGGTAGGTTGGGACTCCTGACCCAGACTGGGGCGGGACCACAGAAGAAAGACTGAATAAAGCCCTTTTCTCACCCTCGGATCAAGTGCAGACCTTCCTTTGCTATTGACGGGGATTTGCTCTCTCTGCTAAGGGAAATGTTCCTGGCCACTCCTGGGTTTTTGGGACCTCGAGGAAAAATCCTTCCAACTGTGGTTTGTCTCTCGAGCTAGCTGGAGCGAAAACAGAACCAGGGCTGACAGAGAGACAAGCCACACTTCTTGGTCCACAGAGTAAGACTAATTAAGGGGAAAAAAAAAAAAAAAAAAAAAAAAGTATATAATTCTAAAGGCATTTTTCACAATGGAAGCTATGAGGAAGTGCTGTTGTTAAAGCAAAAAGTGTAAACTACTTAAAATACGAGGTGCCAAAATCTTTTAAAATTTATCTTGTGCAACAAAGAGATGATACACTTTACCTTACACCTGTCACTTTTTACAGCAGGTAACTGCTACTCTAACTTTTCAAATCTAGGTGCATCTTCTAACCAGTAAAACCACATAAGAAAATAGTTGACAGAAGCTTTGCATTTGTTTTGCTGGATGGCTGTATGATGGCTGATTAGATCCCCCATAAATTTGTATTTCAGTGAATTACTCAACTTACCACATAACCACATAGAATAGATCCTTGGAGTATATTCGGTGATCGGATCTGCTTCAAAATATCTCTGAACTAACCAGTGGGACTTGGATAGGGAAGTTTGTGGCAGACCTCCCTGATCTTTAAGTGATAGACAGCAGAGATGCACAGCGTCCACACATGTTCGGCAGTTATGGTTATTCACTTACCATTCACATGCCAAAATATCATAATTAAAGGAGTAATTTCTGCCCTACTCAGAGATATTTCTAGTGCATTGCAACTTACAA
This sequence comes from Hirundo rustica, assembly GCF_015227805.2. Taxonomy (NCBI): domain Eukaryota; kingdom Metazoa; phylum Chordata; class Aves; order Passeriformes; family Hirundinidae; genus Hirundo; species Hirundo rustica. The sequence continues at coordinate 45,155,669 of NC_053488.1, forward strand.
CTCACATTGTTTCTTTCTTTTTCAAACTTGATGTGACCAGCTAATTTTAGTCATGGCAAATTCAAAAATATCTCTCTCTCCCCTTTTTTTGTTATAGACCTTGCCTTCTGTAATAGGTGCATTGGAAGAAAAAAAATAATTAGGCTGGAAGATGAAAACATGTACCCTGCTAAATCAAAAAGCCCTGTGAGATCCTGAGATCCTTCTCATGGAGAAGGTCTGTGCTTTACTGAAGGGGAATGGTAGATGTAATTTTCCCAAATTGTGCCTGTTGAACTGCCAGAACCAAGCAGGATTCTGTTTTCAGCAACTTTATTGGCCAAACTCAAATAAAATGAGAAAATAGTTGCATATTTCTGGACACTTTTGAGATGACAATAATGAAGCAAAAGAAGAGAAAGGCTGAGAATCTGTCAATATTTTCTAGTGATTTGGGAGAGTAGTTGTAGTGAAAACCAGTAAAAAAGTTCAATCAATTAGGTAGTTTTAAAAGCCAATCCTTATTTACTGGAGGAAAGATAATTTCTCTAAAATTACTTGTGAACTATAGTAATTGCCAATGCAATTATAAGTGGGCACAGTCTGCAGAACTCTTATTTGCTCCCAGGTTGTGGCTGTGTAGTCTATAAGAGCAAATTCCTATAGTTACTTCATGTTATTGCAAATGCAGTTTTCCCAGTAAAAGGTAGTATTCTACCACGGTTATACTGTTGTCCTACATCTTTTTTGAGATGCTGGTAAGATATTTATTGATGTATCAACTTGGTGTGGTATGTTAAGAAGTTTCATTGACTACATAGGAATCTTTGCTGCTATTTGAGCTGATTACTGTCGGAATAAAAATTTTTAAATCATGCCAAGATTCGTTTATGTTCTGATGCAAACTTGACTTCTTGCTTACCTTTAAGCACCTGTTTAAAGTCTTGTTGAAGTTAAGTTTTCTGCAGGGTGGCAGGAAAGGGACCTGGGTGTCCTTGTTGAGGGCAAGTTGAACATGAGTCAGCAGTGCCCTGGCAGTCAGGAGGGCCACCCATGTTCTGGGGTGCATTAGGCACAGCATCACCAGCCGGGCAAGTGAGGAGATTGTCCGGCTCTACTCTGCACTGGGACAGCTTCACCTTGAGGGCTGGGGGCATTGAGTGCCACAATGTAAAAAAGACATCAAGCTATTGGAAAACATCCATAGGAAGGCTGTGAGGATGGTCAAGGGTCTGGAGGGGAAGACTTATGAGGAATGGCTGAGGTCACTTGGTCTGTTCAGCCTGGAGGAGACTGAGGGGAGACCTCACTGAGGTCTTCAATGTCCACACAGAGTGAAACAGAGGAACGGGCACCAATCCCTTCACTCTTGTGACCAGTGACAGGACTCAGGGAAATGGAATGAAGTTGAGTGAGGGGAGGTTTAGGTTGGATGCTAGGAAAAGGTTTTACATCCAGGGAGTGATCAGGCACTGGAGCAGACTCCCCAGGAAACTGGTCACAGTGGTCATGAAGCATTTGGACAGTAGCCTTAGGCACATGGTGAGATTCTTGGGATGTCCTGTGCAGGACCAGGAGTGGGAGTTGATGATCCTGATGGGCCCCTTCCAATTCAGCATATTCTGTGATTCTGTGAAAATATGAAATTATATGTGTAAGTGTGCTCTTAGGGTAGGAAGAGACCAGTGAATGCATATCACAGAGATTACTTACTAGAAACTTACCTAGTAGGGTTGTTTCATTCATGGAATCATATAATGATTAAGGTTGGAAAACATGTCTAAGATAATCAGTGCCAAAATCTTAAATCTTAAATCTTAAATCAGCACCACTGTAATGACCACTAAACCACATCTGTACAAACCATGTCCATAAGTTTCTTGAACACTTCCATAGGTGGTGACTCCATCATGTCTCTGGAAAACCTGTTTCAGTGCATGAAAACCATTTCAGTGAAGAATTTTTTTATGATATCCATTCCAAACCTTCCCTGACACAACTTGAGGCTGTTTCCTCTTGTTCTGTCATTTACTACCTGGAAAAAGAGACTGACACCCACAAAGAAAGTCTGCAACTTCCTTTCATGTGGCTGTAGAGAGCAACAAGGTCCCCCTGAGCCTCCTTTGCTTTTAGTTTTTTAAGCACATTTGGAATACACTAAGCATTCTGTTCTCCAACCACCAATAGTTTGATGCTAGTTTATCAAGAACGTTGTCTGATGACTTATCTTCTTCAGTCTGTCACTAATGAATTAAAAATAACTACCCAAACCAACAAAAGCAAAAAACTCACATGACAAAAGAAACAACACACAGCAAAGTCTGTCAACAAAAGAAACAGCACACAGCGAAGTCTAACAAATTTTTTTCCTACAAGTTATGTAAAGTAATACTGCACTAAATGGTTAAAGGAGGGGTGTCTAATTTATTGTTTTTAGAGTAAGCACATGGTACAAAGGATCCCGAGGCTCCACCACTCTCCTATGAAGAAAAGTCTTTGTCTCGCAGTCTGTTGAGCTGGTTGGTTCCACTCCAAGTGTTCAAGTGCTGTTTATTTTCGAATTACCAGGAGCACAGTTCGCATTTACACAACAATAGGCTCTACCAAACGACAGCTCTCCGAGGCGCGCAGCAGCAAGCCCCTTCCCTCACGGGCGGGCAGACGCTCTCGCAGGGCACGGAGGAGCCTTCCTTTCGCCGCCGGCGCTCCGCAGGCTGCACACCTTCCCGGGAGCACGCTGGAGCAGCGGAACCCCTCGGCCCACCGCACTCCGCCGCCAGGGGTCACCAAAGGAGCCCGCACCGCCACGGCGCCTGTGAAGGGAGCGCGGAAAATCAACGGCCCTTCCCCCACAGCCGGCAGAAACATGGCATTATTTAAAAAAAAAAAAAAAAAAAAAAAAAAAAAGAGAGAGAGAGAGAATTCAAAATTAGTCAAATTCGAGCCTGACACGTTTTTCCTCTTTGCTGGTCCTCCGCTAGGACACAGCAGCGAAAACGGACTAAAACAGCCCGTAGTGAACTTCTGGAGAAAACGGCTTTATCTTTCCAGCTAAGCCCTCGCAAAGTAACGCAGTTGGGAAACTCGCGTTATTGGCTGTTTTCCTGGAAATTACAGAGCTCTATGCTTTTAGGCTTCCAGCCTGCAGGCCTCAATAATTTACAAAAGTACGTCTCTGCATTATATGCAATGCACTTAAAGCAAATGTACTTGGGCTGGAAAAAAGTCAAGTATTGTTGGTTTACTGTGAGTAGTTAATAATGTCAGCTATTAATCTTGTTAAATACTCCCATGCTCTTACTTCCGTAAACTGAATGTGCCTGCTCTTTCACACCAGGACCTCCATCTGCACTGAAACTGCAGGAAGGCAAGAGACTGAGTTCTCTTGTATATTTATAGCAATGTCCAATTTAGTAACAGGGATACTAACTTTATGCACATGCATCTAAGTACTGCTACTCTTTTGCTGTTGTCTGCACACCAGATTAAAGCAGTAAGCTCTTTTAGCTTGATTTTTTTGGGGGGTTGAATCTTCAAAGTAATTATAGCACAAACTAGAGTAGGGTCCAAGAAGTTAGAGCACACACAAGAATCAGTCATGGACTAGTGAGAAGGAGGAGATGAAATGCACTTGTCTGAAGACGAATTCATCTTGACATGAGTTAAAGCACAGTAAACCTGCTGTAAGTAGGGCACATTCTAGAATTCAGAGGGGACAGTACAAACCTTCTATCTTAGTTCTATTCCTGAGTAATCCAAAGCATGTTCTGTGGGACAAGGAGCAGACCCGGTATAACCTCAACTTCTCAGCTTCTGTGCATCTGTGAGATTCTCTTTCAAAAGAGAAATCCCTATCTCAGTATTATTCATAGCTCCTTAAATACCAAACACAGAGGTATAAAGGGTTTCTTGCTCCCAGAGTACCTTTTCAGAAAGGAAATAATTACTTAAAGTTCTTGTCTGCCTGTTCACTCACTTTTTATTTTGTAATTTATCTCATGTTTTGATTCTCCTGAATTATTCTGAGGTGTATTAACTGTGTGCTCTAAACATTTCATTTTGTTCCTTTAGTTTACAAAGATCCTTTTTCATGGCCTGGTTATATAAGTTTAAAAATTTTAAGGTGCATTTATTCTAGTTTATACTATAGTATTCCACAGATTTTGCTAAAAAAAGAAAATAAAAATTGTCATTCCGTCTTTTGGGATGACAGAAATGCTATACATGTAAAGAAGATGACCTAGTGGTGGAAGAACTTCGTCACAGGTTTCGGGATTTTTTTGATAGAAACTCAGTGATCTAATTTTTTGTCTTATCTGACAAATGTAAGAAAATATTCATTTAGACTTGCTTTTACTACATGCTGCATCATTGCAGCAGTGCATTCAGTCACTAAGTAATGTGTTAATTTTTGTTTTATGATTCTTTGTGATATCTTGAATGTTGATTCATAATGCTTTTCTATATTCTAAAACTGGCTATCATGAACAGACAAAGAGGATGGTAGGTGTTTATTAGAAGAAATAGTCAGCTGGTTCTTTATACACACAATATGTAACATACCACACATACTGACTTTAATCACTAGTCCAAAGAAGGCACTAAAAAAAATTAGCGTTTTCTTTTTAAATTAAACCTGTAAGGTGACATTCAGCCATGCTCAGAATACTTGTCTCTTTTCAGGGTAAATTCCTTGTGGTGTGCAGGAATGTTTTGAAGAAGTGATGTCAAATAAATTGTGTTTGTGACCAAAAAAAAAAAAAAGAAAAACCAACCCCAAAACAAAACAAAAAAAACCCCACCACAGCAACACACCACCACCACCACCAAAAACCAAATAAGACCTGAGAAGGTAATAGGTAATAGTTTAATAAAAATATTTATTGGAAAAACTTTCCATCATCATTTGGCTATACTAAGTAAATGAAACACTAAGTGTGATTACAGTAATTAGGATACAAATGGCCAGTACCATGAGAAGAATGATTCGGCAATATTTTGAATGCTTTTTTTCTTTCTGCTTCTTTTTTAACAAGGTATCATACCCAGGAGTATAAATATCCCCCATCCAGAACTGCAGATCATTAGGATTTTCCTAGAAGAAAAATCAAAAAATTAAATCAGTTTCTCTCTTTTACACACAAATTCATTAGAGCATACCCAGAAGTATTTTGGCTATCATCAGATACTAACTAATGAATTTAAGACATCACAACACATATGACACTTTCACTTGAATGTAGGTTGTGCTACTTTCCAGATGCTGTAAATGTTCCACTGGAGAAAATTAAAACCACACATTTCATCCAGGAACCAAAAGTAGGACAACAGCCACTGAAATGTTTTTAAAAACCCAGAACAAACCATGTAGTGTTCTCAAGAAGAGATGTCATTGTATGAACACAGCTCTGACTCCCTTTTCAAAAAATGGAACAGCAGAAAATAAACAAAGCAAAAGCAAAAGTAATCCTAAATTTGTGCCAACCTCAGGGAGGCAGGTTCCTGTATAGTGTAGATGAGGCTGAAAAAATATGTGTAATTTGATAACAGAATTTTTCTATGAACAGTTATCAAAGTGACTATATAGTATTTAAGTGCCACATTTGTAGCTCTTCCCTATGTAAACAGGGAAGTTAAGTTGTACAGTGTTGTGGCTTAATAGTTTTTCTAATCAGAGGTCATGTACTGTAAAATTTAAATTTCTGGAGTCTCACCAGATATGTAGACTTCTTTCCTGATCAGATTTATGTTAGTGTCATGTATGTACCAGAAAGTACCTCCATATGTACTTCTGTAATCCCACCTAAAGATCCAAGAGGGCTTCATGCATCACACAGATCACAGCAATTCAATTGCTCAAACTTAGCACAACAGCCAATTACCTTTATGTGGCTGGCCAAGTTAGAGTGCAGTGGCTGTCTGTCATAGTCTTGCACAGTCCAGGAAGGGGTCTTTTTCTTCTCCTCCCAGTCATCATCCACATGGATATCACTATACAATGGGTTGCTTTTGATTGTGGATTTTAGGGTGACGGGAGTAATGTGTTTCCCCAGGGATTTGTCTATTGTTTCTTGACTGACCATGTTCAAGTCTAAGCCTGGCAGCTCAGTGACAGTTCTCTTTTCTCTCTGTAAGACATAAGTTAGATCAGAACCTGGCTTTCATTTGTGTTTCCTACAATACAGGCCCCCTTCCAGAATTATCACTTGTAATGCAACAGAATCATTTTAAAACTACACATGCAAACATTTTTCTCCTTCTGGCAAAGTTCTACAGTGAGGGAGACTGACTGCCCACTCTGGACAGATTTCCCCTTCTGGGGAAAGCAGGTGGGTACAATCTGTTCACACTCTTGAATCCTAGACCCATCTCAGGATGTTGAAGAGGCCCTTCATTCAACTGAGGGCACTGTCAGAATTCACAGGCAGTTAAATATCTGAGCAGTCTCCCAATAATAAAAGCTGTTAAATAAGGCCTTTAGAACATGTGGGTGTCAAGGGAGGAAGAAGAACAGCCCTGGTGGGATCATATTTTTTGAGAAATCACAAGCTGCCTCTTAAAACAGCACTAAGGATGTTTTTAGGAGGTCTGTAAAGTAGTAGTTCCTATATTTTTTAATCTGTAATTGGAGGAATGCAATCAGACTCTTTACTCCAAGCTAGTCAATATTTGTCACAACCTTCTGTCACCAAGACTTTCAATTAACCTGTCACTGATCTATAGTACCACAGAGTGTCAGCTACCTAAAAGACCTGCTTTTTGCAGAGCCTTTGTCTTACACTAACACCTCTCCCATCTCTCTGGATTTTAGAACCAACACAGAGCAAATTCATTCCTCCACGTAAGTACTTTTGTCCTTAGGATCTTTATGTTGAGTCAAGGGGAGCCTTGGCCTGATCCAGTGGTCCTGTGTCAGGTATGCTGGGAGGGGGCAATCCCCACCCCTCTCCCAGTCTCAGAAATCACAAAGGTGTGGGCAGCATCTGTACATCTTGCAGTAGATTTCCCTGAATTTTTCACTTTTACTGAGATCTCTGGATTTTAAGGTACCACAGGCTGGATGGTCTTCTGCTGCAAAACGGCTAGTGGCATGCCCTGCTTCTCCTTCCACCTTTCTGGTGGGAGCTCAGGGCATCTGATCTGCTGCACACTGGCTTTGGGAACTGTTTGGACACTTCATGAAGTCAATGAAGATCCCTAAGATGGTAACAAACTGTTGGCTTCTTCTGCTTGAGTAGTTTTCTGCCCTCTTTGTGGGCTGGTGAATCCACTTTCAGTGGAAGTCAGCTGCTGTCTGCTATCACCTACTTTATGACTGCAGTGTCTGTGCATGTATAGACTTGTATACACTGGTATGAGGCAGGCAGGTGCAGGAGGAAACATAAGAACTGATTTCCTTGAGAAAGAGAAGGTGGAGAAAAGAAAATGACAGACTTTGTCTAAGAAACTCTAGGAGGAAGCATCATGCTGGCATTCCTATCACTAAATCCTGCAGAACTGACTAAGCATGTTTCCCATCAGTAACAGCCATTAGTAGGCGGCTGGATCCTCAGTGACCTCCCATCCTTCTTTTAGTTCATAATTTCCATATGTTGTTCCCTAGCCTTCACGTATCCCCTGGTAATATTACTCTCTGCATTGCAGTTGCAGCTGGCACTGAAGCCCTCTGGGCTGTACTGGCCAGATTTCAGCTGAGCTGGTGTTTTTAACTGCTTTTTCTTTCTGACTGCATTTTATTTTATTTACTTTATTTCTTATTTAAGATTTGTCATTGACCTTAATAACTCTTCCCTCAGGCTTGCTAAACAGTTGAACTTGGAGAACATTTTGTTGAAGAACGCGAACAGTCTCACCAGGGAATGATTGGTCTCTCTAAGATAAAATGTTGTAAAAAGAATGTGACTTGACAGTAATTTTAAAAGCTGTTTTAAATAAAATTCTCCAAAACTTGGAATAGATGGCATGATGCAAAAATTTGTTCATAAAAACAGTGCTTGGTGGCTAAATCTTTTTCCTCTACTGTCTGAAGTACATTTATTTTCATGGGCATGAAGAGAGTGTGGTGGCTTGGAGCAGATGTAGAGAGGGAATAGATTGGAAGGGATGACTGGCTTTTATCATGAGAACTGGACTGCAATTTGAGGTAGGATATAGTTTGCAGAAATTTTGGAGAACAGATAGTGAAGTGGCAAACTAATTGGGAGAATGTACTTGAGTACAGCAGATGCTTGATGGCAAAATTTCTACAGTAGATATGTCCTATAGGCTACTCAGGGAAAAGAAATGACAGAAGCTGAAATCACATGCAAACCCCTAAAGTTTTAGGTCTAAGAAATCATACAAAGAAATAGGAACAATATTTCACTAAACCTATGCTTTTCTAGAAGCAGAGAAACACAATATTAGATAACAAAAATATGTTTGCTAGTATTAATTCTTGCAAAAACTACTTTTTTACATTTTCTTTTAGGATTCAAAATACTTCCCAATCTTTGTCACAGACTTTGATGCGTGCAGCAAACATTCAAAGAAAGAGAAAAGTATTGTAAATTTAGGTATCAATATCCATTACAATATTCATACAATACACACTGAATATAAGAAGATAGTGTGAATGAGGGTGGAACAGAACAAATCAAAGGAAATTTATGTTTTTATTCACTGAATGGAAGGAGCAAACAGCAAATAATCAAAGAAGCAGTAGTTATGAAGAACACAGAAAACTGTAGATGAAATACATTTGTGAAATACCTATTCAACAAGAAGAAAAGTGCTCAACTTTGCAAGCACATACCTGTGTTTGATCTACATAGAGCTCATCAGCAAGAACAGTTATAACTGGTCAATAATTAATTTTTTCACAGAGAGAAGTATGTCCCTCTTTGACAGACCCAGAGATCTGTCATATACAAGTACTAGTATTCTGTGAAAAGCCCAAAGATCTATAGAGGGTCATTGTTTGTTCCATCACTGAGTCAATATGTGCCTACTCCATTTTTTTTTTTCTTGCTGATTATTTTATAATGCAAATTATGCATACACTACAATACATATAGCTAAAATTATAGTCTTTCTTACTAGGAAACATTTTATCTCATATTTATCTCATATCTCATCTTGACTTCATCCTTCTGTTCCAACTGCTATTGTTGTTTACAGCACTGAAACAACTCAAGAGCCTAACAATTCTTTTCTCAGTATGTGATATCATCCATCAAACCCAGGACATCAACAGTTAAGGCTATACCTTGGTTTCAAGTCCATCTACCTGAAAGAAGAGAACAAAGAGACAGTTAAGCAATTAAGGAAATTTACTTTCTGGAAGGAAAGCTTTTCTTTCCTTTCATCCCAGACGGAACCTGTTGGAGCCGAGGAAATCCTGGAGCTAAGGCCATGGGCAAAAATTCCTCTGGTCAGGGTGAGAGAAATGTCACCCACAAGGCTACATGAGAGCTCCCTATGTAGATTAGACTGGAAAGTCCTCTGTTCCCCTTGTTACCATTGGTTAAATTTTACTACAATTGTTTCCATATTCCTAATCCTCTCTCCCAATTGATTCTCTGCCATCAGGCTCGACCCTTATCCTACCCAATATAAGTTATTGTTATCTCCTGGCCCTTGCCTTTTTTAGTGCACCCTTGCCTTTTAGTGCAAACTGAGCACAGTTTGCTCTTTGTTCTTTTACTTCTTATTAAAGTGGTTTTATGGGGCACCAGATTGTGCCCGTCTCTCATTTATTTTGTTGCCAAAGGGACTTTCATGAAAATCCTGTGGTGACACCCAGCCTTCCTATCCGTGCCTGGGATGTCACTGAATCAGTTTCTCTGCTCCCATGGCCAGCCCCGGTTTCCACCTGATGCTGGCAATGATGTTCAGGGAAAGTTAGAAATGCTGTTGATGGACAGCTACATTGATGGGCAGCTACACCTCGAAGTTTTAGCCAAGGCAATCCTACAGAAATCTACAGCCACTAGATACTACAGGATTTGTTTCAAAACGGCTTTCTCCCTAATTAAAGCACTAGCATGGTGGTCATTATATTTTTTACTAGTTTGTTCAATACTATAACCCCGTGTTGTGCAAAAACCTTGTAACAGATTGTGGGGGACCCTCCCTGCAGTCGTAAGGACATTTTTCTGATGTTGAGAACTATTTTAAAGGCAGACAGACAAAAACTGCTAGGGTGTGGTGAAGAATCCCTGTGGTAGGTATATCAACTGCATAGGTATTGCTAGACCTTTGGAAAATAAAAAAGAAGAATATTAGCATTTGAGAGCTTTGTTCAACAAATCACATCTCAGAGGGGATGCTATGGAAAAGCAATTGGGAAGGCAAGGATTAACCAAAGGTGCAAAAGGAAAAATGAAAGACAGTAGGGAACACAGCTCACATCAAGGATTCCCAAGAAGCAGAACAGGTCCAGATGAGGCTGCAAAGTTGATCAGGGGGTTGGAGCACCTCTCCTATGAAGACAGTTTGAGCAAGCTGGGGTTGTTCAGCCTAGGGAAGAGAAGGCTACAGGACTAGAAGACCATGTAGCAGCCTTCTAGTACATACAGATGCCTGACAAGAAAGCTGAAGAGAGAAATTTTACAAAAATAAAACAAGGGAAATAGCTTTAAACTGAAAGAGGGCAGGTTTAGATTAGCTATAAGGATGATGTTCTTCCCTGTGAGGATGGTGAGACACTTGAACAGGTTGTCCAGGGAAGTTGTGAATGCCCCATCCCTGACAGTGTTCAAAGCCAGGCTGACTGGGGTTTTGAAGACACCTGTGCTAGTGGAAGACATTTCTGCCTATGGCAGGGGATCTGGAACCAGATGACCTGTAAGGTCCCTTCCAACTCAAACCTTCCTATGATTCTATGGTTCTAGGAATGAAACTTTTCTTAAGGAAGGAACTGAAGGAGATCTGAATTCCTTGTCAGAGACATTAAGGCAGCCTCAGGTATTGCAAAACTGAAAAGCCACCTGACATGGACAGGAAATAGCTCAGTAAATGGTTATAAACACTTCAGCCAAAGTGACGGGGATATTTAGAAAAAAATGAATATTCATATGGACTATTTTAATTGCACATCATTGAGACTATTTGTTGTAATGAATTGCTTAGTTTTAAAAAAAAAGGTGGCTTATCTGTCATTGGTAATGTAGTTCTGCAGGGCTGTGAGTGCATTATATAAAAACTTTTGTACAGTCTCAGACCAAAGCTCCTGCCAGCCTTACAGCTGGCTCTTATTGTGGCCAGTTGCAGATGTCTAGGGAAGAATAAGGGAGAGAGTGGTAATACATAATGCACATATGAGCTAGAGAACAAAAAAGTGACTCTTACCCAGCATCTAACTTATAGATTTAAAAAACCTCTCTTGTCCTGGTATACTGAGAAACAAGCAAAGACAGGACACAGGCGTTCACTCATATGTAAGGCCAAAAAAACACTATGCCAAGAAGTAGCATGCTGCTAAGACTGAATGCTCTCTGCTGTCTTCCAAAAATAGTGGGGGGGGAAAGGGAAAGAAGTCTGAGAATTGCAGAAAATGGCCAGGTTGACTGCAGGGAAGACATGCAAGAGAAACAGATATGGAGGATTAATCATCTGGTGTGTGCCGGGCATTAAAACATATTGTGGGGCAAAGAGTCCAGTAGGACTGGAAATTGTCAGGGTGAGCAGGATACAGTCAGCAGTGATCTATTTGTAGGAGAAAGTCTGTGCTTTTTATGCTGCTTTTCACAAGAAGGGCCAAAATTCCTGGAGTACTTTATAGTTTGTTTTATTCAAAGTAGATGATGAAAGTACATGTTAGGCAGAGAAGCTGTTTAGTTTGCCTATTACCAAAGAGGAAAAGTAAGGAGAAAGACCAGCAGCTTTTTGTCATTACATAAAGCTGCTTTTTTATAATGGAAACAAATTTTAAAATGTACAGGTGGAGAAAACACATAAGCACTTCAGTGCGTTTGAATTTAAATGATCTCATAATAAAGGTTTGGAGGAGGCCAGAAAAGTACCACTGAGCAGTCACTTTGCATAGGGAGACCTGAGTAGCATTAGTTTCTTAAAAGAATATTAACTTCTAAAGAGGGAATTTAATGACTTTAAGAATCTTTAGATCATGCACATATGTTTTGAAATTAATTATCTCTCCTCCTCCTGCCCCCCTTTTTCCATTTCTGAATTAACTAATCCTTAACCTCATTATCTCTCTCATCTTAAAGTGAAATATGTTATTCTTGCGCCATTAGTTCTCCACTGTGCCATCATGTTTCTTCTAATGTCTGGAACTCATCAGTACTTTCCCTTTTTTTGATTGTCAGCAAAAAGGGAAAAAGAAGGTGAGCTACTTAGGGAGAGAGAATGGCACAATGAATTTTATCTGGACAGCCTGAATTCACTAATGACTACACTTAAAAGTATAGATTGTGCCCTAGGCTTTAACACTTATAAAATATACCATATTACAAACTCCATTTTTGGAGGCATGGGGAGTAAGTACAGACATCTCCTTTGAAACAGCCATCCCGAGGCTGGGACAAGGAGTTCCAGGAAAATCTTCTCGCTGGTGGCAAAAAAGCAGAGCACAAGTCAAAAAGCACAGGGCCCCCTTACACATGTTTAATCCTCCCACAGCTCTGCAGCTCTGGCTCGGTGACAGTGCGTCCTGATTGACAACAATGGGGAGAAGGATCCCTGCTGTGAAGGAGGCTCTGTGTGTGGCTGCCTCCCTCTTGCACAAAAGAGAGGCTTAGGTGGGGGGAGAGGGCGAGGCCAGCATTGCACCATACCCTGTAGTTTGGGATCCTTCAGGCTCCGTCCCTTGGCTCGGGCTGTTTGCATGGGACAGCGGGCGACCGCGTGTTCCCCGCCCCAGGTCTCCTTGGGGAGTCGCCAGCAAATATTATACAACACGAACAGAGTGTCTGGAGGCAGTGGAGAAGGCAGAGGGAAGAGTGTCTGGGGTAGGGAAGAAGCTAGGGAAAGTAAGGGGGGAGCATGGAAGCGGGTGTCACGAGGAGGGAGGACTTCTGCAATTGGAAGAGGACTGGAATGGACTCTGGCTGGGAGCAAAGGGATTTAGAGAGCTGGTGGGGAGAAATGTCTGAAAAGGGAGTAGAAGTGCTACAGGAAATATCTGTGGGAGACCTTCAGCATCATTCTCCTCCCTTCCCCCCGGTTCAAGCTCTTTTGGCTCTTACTCAGTCCCCTGGGGTATCAGACCCCCACCCTAAGGATCCTGAGAATGTAGACCATTCTCCATCACCCCTCCCCGCCCCCCCCCCATCCCCCAACCACATATATATGTCTCCATCCCTTGACAAGAACCAGACCTTGGAGCTTTTGCTCCTGCTAGGGCTGGGGAAAGGCGACTGGCTCCCCAGGCAGCAGGGAAGGAGCTCTGTGTAGCAGCAAATGGGGCCCAGAGGGGTGTGAGCTGATGCAGCTGTACTGCTGCTGATCCAGACATGAACTTCTCCACCAGCTCCAGGGCCTCTGCTAGGCAGTGCACATTTATATTTTTACCAAGAAACTGCTGCTACCTCTATATAATAACCTGGATTATTATGTGTCAACATGTTTCACACTTTCAACAGTTGTCTTTCAGTATAACAGGAAGGCCAAAGTTAAATGAAAAAAATAAAAAAAAGTAATGATGAACTATGAAAATATATATGTTTGTAGCAAGAATCTCTAATGTCCCTCTAATGCACATTTTCATCAAGTTTAAAGAGATATATATTACTTCACTTTCAGTTTTAAATCTGGGGCTTTTCTTACTTCAGAGAGCACATTCGATGCACACCTTTAGTACAATTAAGTGGTATTTGACTTCAGTAGTCAATTGTAGCAATGTCAATGTAACAATGAAAGTATAGCAACTTCATTGCATTCTGGAAAATGCAACAGAAATGGTACAAAGAGCAGTAGAAAGCCTAATACACTGAAATAAAGTCAGTGGACCCCCCTGAAGACAGTAACTTCCATGGAACCTGATCCTCGCTGAGGTTAATGGGAAAATATTTAGGAATATTAACAATTCCGATTAAGAGATCCAAGAATCTGAAACCACAGCTGATGTGTCACTGTCATGTAATTTTTCTCCTGATCCTTAAAACTAGGTAGAAAAATCAGGAAAATATAAGCCTCTTTTAGACCTTACCTGTAAATAGATCCTGTTGTGCCACTGCTGCACTCCAGGTAAAGGTGCTTCTGGGAATTTTGTCCAGTTAGCTGGTAGAAAGGTAGACCTTTTCACTAAAGATTTAACCTCCAGTTGCAGGAATTTATCAGGATGGTTGTTGTTTGGCAAAACGGAGAGGTCCATGTTTCTGTGCAGTAGAGTAATAATGAAAATAGCCCCAGCTCCTGCTTCCTGACTGTGCATGCTCTATTATTAATGATGTGAAGAAGGATACGACAGTTTCCTGAAACTGTATCTGACCCCTGTTTGGTATCAGGCTCACTTACATCATCTACCAATGATAAAAAATTGTTTAGAAGTGGCAGAGCAGACAGGACAAGTTTCTGTAAGTGCCTGGCTTAAGTTTTCAGGTTCAAGGTCTATTTTGATAGATACATGTGTGCTCATTAAAACTGAGTACCAGTGAGTATAAGACACTTAAATGCAAACCAGCACTTCCTCAAGTTATCTGCCAAAAATGTAAAGCCTACAATACTTCAAAGTAACATTTTCTTTTCCCCCGATAAAATTAGAAGCAGCTTCCAGTCAAAGCAAGTCCTCCTTTTTTGCAGCAGTACCAAGAGGCTCCATTGTGCTATGTGGGTTGGTACCATTTACCACAACAGCTATGACATGCACTTTTTTTAGGGTCAGGGGTTTCTTTCACAGTAAATTCTTCTTGACCCTGGGAAATATTAGATTGTTTCAAGTAATTGATAACAGAAGTTTTCAGGGAATTGATTCTGCTCCCATTCAAATGAGTGGAAAAATTCTGTTACTGACTTGAATGGCATGGTCTCAGTCCCATCACTTCTATTATTTTATTTTGAGATTTGATTTTTCATCATAATTTTATAAGCCTTAAGTCCTTTTGACTTTCAACTGATGAAATTCCCCTTCTCATTATGGTTTCTATGTACAACTAGCAAGTTGTACTAGACTTGTATATTCCTCATTCTCATTTTAACCTTTTCTTAAAATATGTATGTTTTTCTAGGATATGTTTCACTTTGATGATCCTGCCACAGAGGATATGCTTTTGAAAGTTCTTTACTTTAAATGCAGGATTTTTTAATTTTTTTTTTTTAAATCAAATTTGTGCTGAGAATTAGAACATCACAAAAAATTTATCTCTGTACTTAGACCACAGACTCAAACCAATCTAATTACTACACAGAAAACAGCTTAAATATAAAAACTAAATAAAAATAGGAAAACATTTTTTAAATCCTAAATGAAAAATGAATAGTTGGATATACATATAAGTTAACCCCCTTATTTACTTAGAAAGTTCATGATGTTTCCTTGCATGTAATTATTGGAGACTATTTTACAGTATACCTGTTTAAAATTATTAATTAATATGATACCTTTCAAGTAGATGCTCAAATGAGTATC
Source organism: Hirundo rustica (assembly GCF_015227805.2). NCBI lineage: Eukaryota > Metazoa > Chordata > Aves > Passeriformes > Hirundinidae > Hirundo > Hirundo rustica. The sequence goes on from NC_053488.1 coordinate 45,171,219, forward strand.
TGTGCGCAACCACAAGAGACAGTAGTGACTGTGTTTCTAAGTGGATGTGCATGTTTTTGGGGAACCTGGCAACAAATTCACCACTATGTCTCCCCAGTGTAATGAACCCCTGAAACACTAACACACTCTTCCAGCATACCCTAGGGATTACCATGAACCCACTGTTTTAGACTTACCATGACACATAGTTCCCACTTTTTCCCTGTGCAGTAACAACTAAGAAGTAATAATTTGTGTTCTAAAATGCATGGGTTTATGCAAACATGACATCTTAAACGTAGATTTTTCACCATCTCTTGAAACACAGGGCTTTTCTGTGCTACTGTAGCATAAGATGTTGTGTGTGCCTAATAATCCATTAGACACAAGAACATAAAAGACATCTTATTAGTCAGACCTCTCCCAATCCCAGGTTCTATCACTTTTTTTGAAAAGGGCAAAAACAAGATGCTGTTAAGGGAGACAGTGTACACCTGGCTACTTTTTGCAGTTCATTCTTTTACTCCCTCAGAAGCCACACAATTTTTATTTGTGCTGAAGTATCTCTTTCCCAGGCCTTTTATTATCTATTTATAAATTGTCAATGAAATTGTCTAACTGTTTTTCAATTCTTCTGATAGTACCTCCTCCAGAAGCAAGCTTCAGAACCTCATGACCATCTGCCTAAATTGCTTACTTTTATGTCATTTACATTAATTTTTATATTAGCCATATCAAGGATGCCATCTTTGAAGTACAACAGGGTTTTAGGAAGAGCTTCCCATACAGCTTATCCATCACCTTCAGGATTTTTTAAACAATAGTTATCAGTCTCTTTCTTTTCAAACTGAATTATCAATCTTTTTAATCTCATCTTGTCTAGTCTATTGCCTTGCTAATTTATTTTCCATTTTCAATGTGTTAAACTGTAATTCCATGACATTGTTCATAAGAATACAGAACCATAAATTAATACAATTCTCATGTTGCGGTTAAACCAATTCTAAAAAATGGGAAAAGTTATGTCTTCTCTTCTAACAGCATCCATCAGTTTTTGGTGCTTTTTCCCCTGCTATTCTTATAATCAGTTAGTAACTCTCATAGGGCTAGTAACTTCATTTCTGTGAGTGCCAATTGCAAATTCAGTATCTCAGGCTATTTTCATAGCTGTAATACTTGACACTAACCTACATCAAAGTTTTTCAGTTAATATCTAGTCTAATCACTCAGTTTTGTGTTTCTTGCCAATTGAGGCAGGAGTTAACCAGAAGAGCTTAATGTGATCTGTGTAGCTGGAGAACTCAGTTTTTACTCTTCGTGATGCCACAGATGAAAATGACAGAAAACCTAATCCCCTAGGGAACCATACTGCTGACTTCTCTGCATCCTGAAAGATAACCATTTTTCTTCCAATCCTTTAATCATATTTCAAGCCATAAAAATTGTTCCTGTAGTCCTGTGTGAATGCAGTTTCTTGAATATCCTGTAATACTGAACTTTGTCAGAGATTTCTGTGTCCAGCACATCCTCTTTGCTCCATTCACAACTGAAGCTATGGCACTTACCCAAGAGCACATATTTATCCTGTTCCTCAGCTTTTTTCTCATTGGCTGTTACAGCAAGACTCCCTAATCTGTAGCTCAAGGGGTTGCCTTTTCCACAGGCAGGAATTATACTGCAGTCTGCTAGTCCTCTGACTGCAACAGCTTGGGCACCATGGCAAATGGCTCTGATACAAATATCCCATTTGTGTTCTTCCAGTATTCTCAGGTGACTGGAACCCTAGATAATGTTTTTCATCTAACATCTAATACTTATTTGGTCTTAGTTTCCTGTATATTTCCTTCACCTTGACCCAACTTCTCTGACATCTCTGCTATAAGGAATTCTGCAACATTCCATCTGGAAAAGCCAACACAAGTAATTCACTGAACTTCTCTTTCACTGCTTTATCACTCCTGAGTGTCCCTTTCACACATGTGTCAACAGATGGCCCCACTGTCTCCCCATTTGGCTTCCTGGTTTGGATGTATTTCAAATTCCCGATTAGTTTGCACATCTTTTTTTACAGACCTCTTTAAATTCTTTCTGAGTGCTTCTAATTTTCTTTTTATAATTGATTATGGTTAGGTTTTAGGGCCTGCATTGGTTTCATGATGCAGGCAAGCTTTCTACTTTTAGTATATTTTTTGAACATGCAAACAGCTGCTTTTCTGTCACTGAAGAAGATAATGAAAACTGAATGGAAAAAAAACTGAAAAACCAAAAATGTAACCCACTTCATCCAGAAAAAAGCAGCATTTTCCCTTCATAATAAATGACAATGAATTAAAATTCAGGCTTTTTTTTTTTTTTTTTTTTAACAGAGTTATGAGAAGTGTCAGCTGTTGTGACTTTTGGTCACTACTTTAGCTGGCCAGCACATACGTGGGAGGAGGAAGTAAACCTGCTGTGCACCAGCCTAGCACAATCCCTGTGTACCACTTAAATCCTACTTAATCCAGCAAAATAGGGTCTAAGTGACATTTAATTAGCAGAGAGGTCTACTCCAGCCTTAGGAGCTGAAGTGAATTTCACCTTTACATGCCAGCTGAAATTGACTGATTTGACACTCATTTGTTGAAATGTTACATATTCATCAGGCTGGAAGGAAAACAGTAATGCAGAGGGAATGTTCTTGAAGAAGAAAGATTTAAAAAACAAACAAACAACAAAAAAGAGTTAACTCTGGACTGTCTATGCTGGCATAAGGCCATGGCTTGCCTGAGCACAGCAGGAAAGGGCTGCCTGCTGCCACCCAGGAAAACTCGGCAGGGCTGGCACATGCCTGCCCTCCCACAGCATGCTGCTGCTCAAGCCATAGCCTGGGCACATTTTCAGAACGTTCTTATAATTTTCTAAACAGTGGTATTTCAGTCTGTACTGCTCTTCTGAATGATGATAGAATATACTGAAGCAGTAAAATGAACTTGCTTTCAAATTAAGAGGTATATTTGCTATTTAGGCACAAAACTGCTTCAAAATGATTCACACACATTTAACTAGCTTTGTACTACAGATGCTAAAGAAATCAGAACCAGACTTATCAGCACTATAACATCCTACTTTCACTCATTACATTTAAAAAATATCATTTTAGACCACAACTTTCCATCCCTGTCTCCCAATGGAAAGTACTTCCTTTTTATGATCATCTTATAGAGGTGATGGGAGGATGATTTCAGCAGCAGTCATTGATTTGTTTGTGACAGACACAGGCAGAGTTAAAACACACTTTTAAAATTTTGTGATTAAAATGACATTCTTGTTAATGAAATATTCACAATCATCAGAGCATAAACTTTTAGATCTGTGAGGCTATCACTGGCTGATAAAAAAAATTCCTCTGGTGCCTAGTCTGGAGACATCTTTTCTTTGCTTGATTTTAAATTGTGATTCAAGTGAGTGCAGGAGTATTACCAAGATCTGGTGCTAGGCATGAAGAAAATTTTAAATAATAATTGCTTATTTTGCCTGCCAACTACAATAATTCTATTAGACTTTCACGCGTGCATCTGTGACATTAAGGAGATATGCCCCAGAGCAATTGAATTTTCCATGCACTGTAACTTTTAAATTATACAAAATATAACATTCCATGATGTCAACATTATTTTTCTTTCTTTTTTTTTTTTTAATTTTCAAAACCAGAAGGTATTTTCTTTAAAATCATAACTAGCTCCTCATTAAAGTTGCAGTTTTCAAATGTAGAGCAGTAAGATGCCAAACCAAAGATTTTGATAGAACAGCTATTTGAAACACAGATGTTGATTTCAATGGGAGTTAAGTCTGCATCTAAGTTTTCTTCCTGGAAAGAATGACAATCCTGACTGGGGGCCTCAGTTTACTGTCTGTAGATATCTCTGGCTATCTGCCTGTGGAAACTGTGTGGATACCTACATCACACCTATACTCTAGACTCTTTTCAGAGAAGGAAAAGCAACAATCACTTAAATAAAGCTGCATTCTGTTTTTGCTTTGAGTAGAAAATATAATAAGCTTTTCTGGCTTATTTCTCCAGTTGTCTTGCCTTCAGGTATTGCTCTCCTAAGTATTTTCAGAACATACTTAAAGGCTTGCATCACAAAATGGGGGCAGAAAACCTACCGCTGTCCACTTGCCAAGTTCAGCGGTTACAGGACTCACCTGACATAAATAACTGCCTCTCCACAGAATGTACTTTGTTATTTTCAACTTTCCATATATATCAAGGCTCACAGAGTGACATGTCTGTCTGCAGCTGCAGAGTGGCACCTAAGTCAAGAGGCAGAAGGCACTCATACTGTAGCTGTACCTGATGTGATGCAGGGCTCGATGGATTAATCTACCAGACACAGACACACAAAAAAGAAAAATTCAAATAACAAAAGAAGCTTTGCTTTTTATTGAAAATGTAAAAATCATGTGAATCATGTACAATATTTTCTCATAAGGAAAATCTTAGCTGTTTCATAATGTTTCACAAAACTGTAAAACATTTAATTTTAATAAAGACTTTTTCATTAGACAAAGATAAAACTAAAGTAGTATTACAAAGCTATTTTCTAAATCATCAACGGAGAACTGAGAATGTTTAACAGATTAATTCATACAAGTGGCAGGAGAAAGGACTCTTCCATTTGTAAATCTGCAAAAGGACACACAAAGATATAGAGGGGCATGGGTACTTTGTTTCAAAACTTCAAAAATTAAGTGACATGTTAAAACACTACAGACGTGGATTCATAGGATGGTACAAGTTCTAGGACTGCATTTCTCTACACAACCTTAAACAGTGCAACAGTGATTCAGTGTAAATCTCTACAGTGTTTCATTGATTTAATACTTGTGTTCAAGTATGTGTCCATGAGAATGATCAAAATCTCTACTTAGCTATTTTAACTTTTTTGTTTATAATATAAGTTACAGTAGAATATCCCCTTCAGTATGTTTCTAAATCAAATGAACTAATTTCACAATACATTCTGTAATAACCTGTTTAGTAATGTTAGCTTGTTCACTTTGACATCTGTTGCAAAAAACCACAAGATCATTCTGACTCCAAATGCCGAAAATATAATAAAATTAAAAAGGACTTTATTTCCATATACAACAAAACTATTCAGCTAAATTAAAATAAATTCAAGATAACTGACTTTTTTTTTTTTTTTTTTTTTTTTTTTTGCAACAGATGACCTTACTGAAAATAAACATTTAAAATACTAGTTACTATTTTTTAAAGATTCTGATAAATGTATCCAGAAGTGTTCATATAAAAATTCATTGTGAAAATGTCAGAAGATAAAACATGTTGGCTGTCTAACCAAAACCATTAACGATGTCTGGCAGGCAAAATAAATTAATTTGATTAAATTATATGTGATCTGATAATATTTGGTTTGAAAAAGCCTGTGTAGGTGTGTGAGTGTTTATAAATAAGATTGTAAAGAGCTGAGAGCCAGCCAGCCTGACAGAGGTCAACTCTTTTGTTGCATTTTTTGTGCATAAAAGTCCCTGCACGTTTCACAGCATCGCTGATACCACCTCATATCTTGACAGAGGTTCTTCTCTCTTATCACTCTGCAATACACCGGCCACTGGTCTCCTAGGCACTTGAATGTTAAAGCAGCTGTGAAACAACAACAGCAAAATCAAATATACATTACTGTTGCCTTTACTAGTGAAGAATCATGTAGCAAAAGAGACAAGGACATAAGAAGTGTATCTGGGGAAGAGAAAGGGTTATAGATGTAGATATTTAACAAAAGAAGGAATTACCCTAGTCCTCCTGTTGTCAATATATTCAACATCAAAACTTTTTAAGGCCAGCTTTATTTACAAATTGGATTAAGTTGCATTGAACTTAATTAGTTTAATTTCAGGCAGCTATCTTCTCACGAGTGAGCAGAGCTCATCTTTCTGCCTTGTTCACTTATGAAAACCTCTTACCTTATCATAGAGGGACCGTAGTACTAGAGTTGGAACTTTTCACATTTAGTTATACATATCAAGTATAACTAAATACTTGCATATGTAGTATGTAGCACATACATGGAATTAAAATGGGAACCCAGTGAAAAACACAGCACAAATATAAGATATTGTCCAAAACCCATCACAAATACTGAAAAAATAAGTCAATCTCACATTTGAGTTAACCGCCAATATTAAATAAAGGGAGAGAAATTTGTAAAAGAGCTAGTGGCACAATCCCCATCAGCTTTCACTAGCCCTACCCCCAGATCAAAGATCCCTACTGCCTGATATGAATGGAACCAAATTATGGCAAAAATTATCAACATATTGAAGAGAAGCACTTCATTATGTATTTTGGAAATGCTAAGGTTTCTACTAGACTGGATTCTCATTCCATGCTGGATGGCATTGACTTGTAGCATACTAAGATCACTGCTACATAATCCATGCCATGAGGACAACATAGTCCAATTTATTTATTTTTTTCACTTTAAGTCAAATTTTAACTGACACTGTATTTTTTGTGTGATCCTTTCTGATTCACTTGACTCTGTGACACAAAGCTGCTTACATAACCTCACCAGGGAAAAAGCATCAATGATGGGGAGATGGCATCTTGCTTCTGTGAGACCAGCTGAAGAAAGATAAAGTACCACGGGAAGGAACCTTCAAAAAGGGAAATAGCAAGGAGAGGGCCATTGGCAACAGAAAATTGAAATAATGACTACTGCACAGAAATGTTCAAAGGTTAAAAACCTCAAGGAGAAATACCCTTCACTGTCGTAAAGGAAGCATTGTACGCGGTCTGAAATGCCAGTCCTGTTTTCCATGCAGGAGCCATCTATTGGACAGGAAGATTTAGCTTAACAAGGGCTCTGGAAAATCATCTGAGGAGGGTTTGCTGTGAATATTCCTGTCATATTCAAGCCTGTGAATACTGCTGTCATACTCAAGATACAGATGAATGATTAGGGGAACTAGTGGTAATCATCATCAACAATGAACTAGGAAACAAGAACTACCAGAATTAACAGTTCTGTGGTTATGCAGTAACATAATTTCTTTAAGAACCGAACAGACCTGAGTTCTGCCAGGTACAGCAAATCTCCATTCAAAGTAATTTTCCTTCACACATCCTAATCCATCAGGCATAAATGCAGATATTTGAACTAAAGACAAGTGGAAAGAGCTGTCTGTATTTAAAGAATAAGGGCCTCCTTGATTTCACAAATATCAAGAGAACAGAGTCTGCAGAATTTTTCAACAGAAAAGAAGGTATTTTCTTACTTTAGAAAGGTTTGATAAAATTGACTGGGTGAATATATATAAAAACATATTTTTAGTTTATAGTGTCTCTAATATAAATATATTTTCATATGGGATGTTTTGTTCCCTTAATGCCATACATTCTCATGATAAGGTCCTTCCTTGGATAACAAACCCCTTCACCATTCTTAATGACAGTCTCTGATGTACATACTCAAAACCTGAGGTAGGAAGATCAGTCTCTGCATAGAATTTAAATCTCCTGAATACCTCCTTAGTCCTAGACTTCGGTTTCTAAACATCATTACTGTGTGGAGAGAAAGAACTGAAAAGAGATTTGTCATTTTTGACTGCTTACCTAACCTGGGTGATGTTATTGTGTTAACATTAATTTTCTCATTGCAGGGATGGAGATGACAGGGTCTGTAGGCTGCAGGCTTTTCTGAAGAAAAGCATTCATTGCCATGCCTTCCCGTGATCTTGTGCATGCACTGGATGACTCGAGACTGCATACCTTTGCCACAGGTGACAGAGCACTGGAACACACAAGACACATTCATTGGAAAGGTATCTTTGCCAGCAATTATGAACATGAAATGCCAGTCCATGTGAAGTCAGTGGCTGCTTCTTCAGATGTCAGCATTCCAAGATTTCTGAATTCTATTCCATTAGCTAAATGAAAATCAATTTAAAAAGTAAAAATTAATTAGCAGTGCTAATTGAAGGACTCACTCCAGCATCCTATTGCTGTCCAAGTCCATTTTGTAGAGCTTGTGAGGAAACTCAAATACAGCAGTGTGCCTGAAGGAAGCAAAGGTTACTGTCTTGTATCAATATATTAATTTACTCTTATTAGAGCTTAAAGTGATGGAAAAAACATTCACAGATAATAGCAGAGAGAAGAATTTTTAATAAAGCTATTAATCAACTACAGCAAAAGTGCTCTGTCTGCTAAGCAGAGTGTATGCCTCATGTCTTTGCATCGCAGCTTCACGTTTTCACATGTGTCTCACAAATAAAACACACAGTGTAAGACATGATGCCTGGCCTTTATTTAAGCTTGCCATCTTGTTGTCACAGAGAATGAGGTAAGAAAATAAAACAACCAAGCACTGTAACAATGGTGTAATGATTTTAGTTAAAAACTGGGCGGAAACACCAATTAGTGTAGTGGTTTCATGTTCACCAAATTATTTTTGCCCAAATTAGTGTAGTGGTCTTAGTGTTTACTCTCTTTCTGTGGGAGAAGATCAGGAAAAGCAAAGCAGGTTCAAGCTTAAAAATAATAATAATAAAAAATTAGCTTTATTAACGCACACTAAAATAATGGAAAAGAAAAATTGGAAAAAACAAAACAAAAACAAAAACACAGCAAAAAAACAAAATGAAACTTCAAAACACTCTTCCCTCCCCTTACAAACTGTTAACTTTCTTGCAAAGCAGACAGAGAGACACAACCTGTGATTTTCAGTTAGTTTCACCATTTAAACATAATCTTTCATCACTTTGGGAGAGGAGTCTCTCTAGAGTCTTACGGAGACATTCGCTGTAGTATTCCCCACTAGACAGCTGCCGATGGCAAAAGTAAAAGAATCTGCTCTCTGACACTGGGTTGGGTATTACAGCTTTTATTCTCAAGTCCTGCTCTGCTTGCTGGAGACCTTTCCCGATGACTCACCAATGCCAGAGAGCAGATTCTTTTACTTTTGCCATCAGCAGCTGTCTAGTCTTGTGGGGAATACTACAACTGGCACGCAACGTGTGGCTCAAAGCCACAAAAGGTTCCCAAAAAGCTGGAAGAACCACTCGGGAAGTACGTGGCCGAGGAATCCCACACAGAGACAGACCCGTCAGGCTTTGGCGTTCACTGTGGAGTCTCCGAAACACAGGACTCTACAGGCCAGGGCTGCAGCCTTCTCCCTTGGACTCAAAAATCCCATCGGAGTGCTGCAAAGAAACTCCCCCAAATGGCAAGCAGCTCCGGAGAGTGACCACGTGTTAGTGGAAAACTAATCCTGGAGACTGAGACTAGAAGCTATTTTTGCACCAAAAAGGGTCAGTCTCAGGCAAAAGGAGTGGTTGGGAAAGAAAGGAAAGGAACGCGGGAATTTTGGTGAGTACCACTTCTGGTTTTTTAAGGGAAAATCCTTTTCAGGGGCAATGTTCCTCAGGGAAAAGGGTTTTTTTTTTGCTTTTTCGTGGAAGGCTTTGCTTTCAGAGGAAACCTTCAAAGTGCTTTAATAGCACGCTTCTTTTGCAGCCTGGGGGAGTGGAAAAGGAAACTGTTTCCCCTTTTGGCTTTTTTTTTCTCTCCAGCGAGTTTTTTTTTTCCTTTCAGATTCTCAGTCACAATAAAGAGGACACAGAAACTCAAAATCTGAGCCAAAAATGGGTGCTAGGCTGTCTGTTCCTCACAAAAGAGTCTAATATTATATTTTATATACCTTGAATAATGATGAGACCCAATTATTCAAAGAAACAGCTGAAAAAATTATTTCTGTGGTGGTTTTCTCAGTTTCCACACTTATCATTAGAGCAAATAAGCTCCCCAGAATTTTGGGAGGCTATAACAAAAAAAATAGTTGAATCTGGCTCCTCTAACAATAAAGAAGATGCAAATTTTGCTTTTTATAGCTTAAAAATTAGGTTTGCATTGCAAAAGCATAATAAAAAAGAAAAAAACCCAGTTTTTTGTGAGTTTTCCTCAGCTTGTACCTTTGCAGGCAGTCCGAGTGCTCAAACCTCCCATCTTAGTAGTCCCCAGGTGGAGGGGTCGTAAGATGGAGGGGATACCTTTGTCCAAAATGGCTGAAGCCATGTGCTCCCGAGCCATGAGGAGTCTCTCCCTTTGTCTGTCAGTCCTTCCTGCAGTCCCTTCTTCTCCCCAGACCCTTCCCTTTGGTGCTGCCCCCAGCACTGCCCTCTCCTCTGACTCCGCCCCCTACCCTCAAACCTCCGCCCTCCAACTCCTCCCTGTGTGACTCAAGCCTCCAGCCCCTCCCTGCCCCTGGTTCCCACGGTTTCCCTGCCCACAGTCCCTGTTCCCATGCCCGGGGTAGGGAGGGGGGAGGGGTGGGGGGAGCCGGGAACCTGGAAGCAGGAAGCAATCCCCACTTTTCTGCCACCCCTTTCACATATCAACAATCAAAAAGAGGGAGTGCTGTCCACAGTAATTGGGACCCCTTCCCCCAACAAGTGATTCAGGGTTTATGCAAAGCTCAGGCCAAATTCAAATACGAAAGAGAATACTTTTGCAACTGTTTAAAAGCAAATTTAGCAAGAAATACTACAGTTCCCTTAGACCTCCAAAAAGATTTGCTTTTGGAGCTTTGGCAAAATGCCGAAACGGCTGTTGGTAATAAGAATCTGCCAATTCAATTAGCAACCCAGCCCAATAAGTCTTTCCAACCTTATAGCAGAATAAAGCAGCTTCCATCAGAACCTTTAATAACATTTGCGGAGCAATTAACCCAAGCTATTGAGTTACAGGTTAAGAATAAGGGAACCCAGGAACAGGTCCTGGAGGAGATGGCTCTGGCCGATGCAGACGAATAGTGCAAGGCAGCTAACCTCAGCCTGTCCACAGAACCAGTTCCAACTTTACATGACATGCTCCAGGTGTGTGCCAGGAAGATTCCCTTCATAAAGGCTCATCAAAACCACAATTCCAGAGTCAAGCCACCACAGAAAGCTGCTGCAGACACCATGTTTCCTGTACCTGTGCCACGGCCACCACCCAAGAGAAGAACAACGTGTCTCCTGTGCGATCAGGCTGGACATTGGGCATCTCAATGCCCAATTAAAGAAGCAATTTCTGGACTTTCGGTACAATGGGGGTGGGAAGTTGCAAAGGTCTAAAGGGAATTTTTCAAAGAAACTAGAAAATGTAAATGTTAAACTAAATAATCCTGCTTTAACCAGTTCTGCCTTTCAGCAAAAGTCATCGGATATGATAGTAAAGGATCCAGTGACCAGAGAACCAAAAAGTCCTCATGATCTGGTCACCTGGGGTCATGGGTATGTCTATGTGTCCACTTCCCCAAGTCTCAAGTGGGTGCCAGCTGAGTGGGTGAAACCTTTCATCCCCAAAACTGCAAAACCCCCTGCAGAGGGCCCACAAGTGGCCAGTGCTGCCTGGAGGAGGAGAAAGTGGTGAACCTTCTCCTTCTAATTATCATTATTCCTTGACAGTGTCTTTCTAAACAGTTTGCACTAAAGGTCATTTTTCTTTTGCAACTTTAAAGGTACTCAAGGTCTCAACTCTGAGCATCTCCCACGAACCGAGCCTTCCTCCTTCTTAATTTAATAAGAAAAGGGGAAATGTTGTAATGCATTAATTAGGTTTATATTTCATCGGATTTGTAATGTTTTTTCTATGTATCATGTGATCTGTCCTTGCCCAGCAGTGCCCATCCCCCACACTGAAATGTAACCTCACTCTGTTCCCCACCCACGTATCCCTGATTGGGTGGTGCCTCTGGGCCCTGCCTCTGGGCCCTGCCCCCTGGGGGAAAAAGCCCTGAAGGGGGAGGAGCCACAGCTCTCTGGTATCAGCGAGTCATCAGGAAAGATCTCCAGCGAGCAGAGCAGGACTTGAGAATAAAAGCTGTAATACCCAACCCAGTGCCAGAGAGCAGATTCTTTTACTTTTGCCATTGGCGGCCATCTAGTCTTGTGTGAAATACTACAATTCGCTACAAGAGAAAAACAGTCTGGTGGCTCTCAGTGTCACAAATCTGCAACTGCCTGGAGTTTTTTGCAGATTGTGCTGTTCTAGCCTTTCCCCTGGCTACTCCTGGGCCTCCCAGTGTATCTGGTGTACTGTTTAAGAATGCTTCTTCCAGTACAAAACAAGGGTTCTCTTCTTCTATCTCTAAAATTGTCTCTGTCTCAAAAGAAATAGAGACCTCCTTTTACTCCAGGAGCTGAGGGCTTCAAATCACTCTGTCTCTAAAATCATCTTAGTCTCAAAGGCTGAGACCTCCTTTTACCCCATGAGTGAGGGGCTTTAAGATTCCCACTTAAATCTCAATCATATCATTCCCCAACTTTGACTAGAACTAACATTCCCCAAACAACATTGAGATGTTACAAGAGACAGTCCATTTCTCCATAGTTTACCCCAGAGAAGTCCGGTTAAAAAATGCCCACTTCCTTAATCCCTCCTTCTAATAATCCTTATCAGTTCTTTCACTCTTGCTCTACTTACTTCATGCAGTGTCTGTTCTACGCCCACTCTATTTCTTTCTTCTCTCTTTTAGAGAAGGGTTAGGCCTTGGAAGCTGCATGTTGCCAGGAAAGGGTTAAATCTGCCCAGGCCTGCAGTGGCCATGTGCTCTCTGCAGGAGAGCAGTCCCTCCCCCACCTCAGCAGAGTTTCCCCTCTCTGTTCTTTTCCTCTCTCCCTGGGAATCACCAGAGGAGGGGGGGGGAGGAGCTCTGCCCACCCCTCGGTGACAATCGGGGCAGCCCCATCCCAACCAGGCCCATGGCTGTTATCAGGGGCCCGGGGCTTTGGGTGGGTTTTAAAAGTAGTTCATGTTAAGCTGCAGCCTCTCCTCCCCCACTGGGAGCCAATGGTGCCCAGCTAGGCCTTGGGGCCTCCTGCCCTCAACAGGACGTCCTGACTTGATGTTACCTGTTCAGCTGGCCAGGAGGAAAAGGACTGACTTGAACAAAATCAGAATTTATATTGGTACTTCCCAAAGTCACATTCAAAATTCTCAGTGGTCAAAGCAGATGTCAATATCTAAAATTAGCTTCTGATAGATCCCTGTCCTTTCTAAAACAATTCCAAGGTCCTGACAGGGCAACACTCCACATTCCTTCCCAACCACAAATTAAACTGTGCCCACCCATGACAAATGGTAACATTGTACTTCTAACAAAAATATATATTTAATTAAATAGTATTTTAAAATAATATATTAGAGTGAAAACTTGGACAGTGTTGTACAGATGTTCACAAAACCTATTCCAAAAAAACCCCACGAAAAGCCCTCAAACAAAACATGCCTTTTCTGACTTTTTTGTGAACAAAATTTCATAGGATGTGAATTACTTTTCTGTCCATTTGACACACATGCTATTGCTTTAGCTACGAATCTATTAAAAATTACATATTGGAACTTTCTCCTAGCCTCTAATGATTTTGACTCAAGCACCCAGAAATTTCACCAAGTTTTATAGAAATGTTCTATAGAAAACATCTTCAAATAAGAATAAGTTTCTTGTAATGTATAATGTAAGAGCTCAGGCTGCAAATTTTGCCACATAATCCTGAAAATGGTTTTCTAAATAATTTTTATTACATAAATGTTCTCATTATTGCTCTTGAAACTTTGGAAGGCTTTGAGAAGCAGCTGAAAAAAATCTGAAATGAGAAAGACAAGGAGAAGGTGCTATAACAAAAAATGTTTCCCAGCCATCCTGTCTTGAGATGGAGATGAAGAAGTATAGTTTTCTGCAAAGGATAAATAAACTGTGACTATAGGAAACACTAAACAAGTTTTTACCCTTTGGTTTTGTTATCTATGTGCATTTGAGTGACATATTAAACACTATCTTGGAAGAAAGATTTATACATGCTAAATGGGAAATAGAGGGCTTGTGCTCCAGTGTGTGCAGTAAGAGAAGTGAGACTCCTGTCTTTTGGCCTCATAAGACTCCAAGAGAGGTATAAGAGACTAGGATATACACTTGGATGTTTTCACAAGAGACTGAACTTGTAACCACATGAAATCAAACACTGGCATTTTACAAAGGCAGCAAGTGGACTTGATTTTGCTCCTGTTCTCAGTGAGTCAACATAGAACTGTATCTCACCTCCATGAGCCAAGGCGTGTAAAGATAATAAATTACAAATATATAGTTGTCTATTCGGTATCAACCACAGTTTAACACATGAACAAATTTACAGGAGGAAAATCAGTTGGTACTGAAGTATTTTCATAGTATGCTATCAATTTCAAATCTAGTATACTGCTGTAAAATTGCATGAGAAAAGCCTCTCAACAGAATTCATTTTCTTGAATTCTCTGCCTTTTCTCTGTGCAGATAAAAATAATCTGAGTTCCTATAACAACCAATATTATGCATATGGTCAACATAAAAAATCACATATATACCTACACAAATTTTATCCCCAATAGCAGATGAACATAGATTTTGATTTTGCTAAAATTCTGACCACTCTTTAAATTTCTCTTATCATAGTTTCAGAGGTAATTATTTTTTGAATATTTTAATGAAATTAAAATTTTGACAACAGAATAGGAAAAAAAAAAGGTGAAAAAAAGATAAAACTAAAACTACAACACAAAGAGAAAACAAATTTGAGAGTAAAGGGAAAATTAAGGCAAGATGATGAAGCTAATATGTTGAAGATGTCAAATAAGGAAAAATAATCTTTAAATGCTATCATGGTGATCTTAATTTAGAGTAATATTGCATGCAGTGTTACATTTTTTCCCCTTCAAAGATTTGCATGTTTATCAACCGAAGTTAGAGTATACGTGAGCGTGTGGTATTCCTTTTTTCAGCTACAGAGAAGGAGGACATAGGCAGGTGGACCTGGTACTCAGTATCTCCAAAAATAATTCCTCTGCCTTAGGTTATCCTAGAGTGAGTAGGTGCAATCCAGACCCCTGGAATATTGGAGGGGAGAATGGGATTTGAAAAACACTAGTCTTTTTGCTAACAAAATGGGCTCCAGTGATTTATCTGCTAATTGATAATGCCAAACAATTCCTGTAGGCAGGTGCCTTTGTGGAGAGCACTCTGGCAGCAGTCACATCTTCTCTACATCAAATAAGCTCTGGCCTGAAAGTTTGTTGTGACTGCAAATAGCACAACATGCAACAGACAGATCTCTCAGCTAATCAGTGTTTAGGTGCTGAATTTCTATGCAGAATCTGGCAAGACTTTGTCATTAAAATCTTAATTGGTGAATTAAGATCCTTTAAATAACTGAGCCTTTACTAGCCTTGATGAGATATTTAAGAGTGTTATGAAGCATTACAATGTAGTTTTTCATCCCAGGATGTAGAGATCTTGCAAACAATTAATTTTAGATTTGCTTGACCTACTTATTAGTATCCCAACTTTAGAAACTGACATCAAAGGATGATTAAATGAAATGTCTCAGTTCATACAGGAAATATGTGGCAAAGCAGGAAATAAAGAAATTTGTGTTCTATGTACTTTTATTTTCACAGAAATGTACTAAATTTTAACAGCGCATATTTTCTTATTTTTTAAAAAATGGGAACTTACTAAGTCTTGTAAGATGTTTGGGGAATGTTGAGAAGAAGCAGGCCTAGCTCCAAAACTTTTAAACCCAACCTAGTCAGTGTACAAGTAAAGCAAGATTTTTCCAAATGCCTAGGGTTTTAAAACCAAGGAGGAATTTGTTAGGTATGCTGTGCTCTTCTATGTTTACATAGTAGCAACAGCAGCAGTGGTGTCTGACTTCAAAATTAAGAATTCTACTGACTGAAACTCAGAAAAAAATCTTTTTACCATAAAAGCTCATATTAGCTCAAAGTAATATGAAATAGTATGAAATAGGGAAAGCATCAGGCATTTAGTAGTGCACTTGCTAGCTACACAGACAGTGAGGTTTCTGTGTTCATGAAGTGGTCTTAAACATGAGTTTGTCCTGCAAACACATCAGCCAACTGCTACCATAACTGAGAGCAGACACTGAATACAAGTAGTTCATATTTTTCTTCTTTATCCTGAAAGATTTTGCGGACTTGTTCTGACTTCATCAGGAAACACCTCAACTTCTGCAGATCATCCAGATGCACCTTCAGAGGAACATCTCTGACCCTTGTTTTCATACTCCTTTTACTGTATATGCATGTGTACATTCAGCTGAAGCAGACTTCCAAAACTGCCTCCCAAACTTGTCTCACCTTTGGTTTCTCTCACTGCAAATATTCAATCTAAGGTAAATACCTTGCGTTGGAAGTGCAGCTGTCACATTTTAGGTAGTGCTCATGGTATGCAGTTGAAGCTGTATAGGTTCTGCATATTTCTGACTTTCAATATTTAAAACTCTAACAAAGCTTTCAAATTCAAAGAAATAAAAAATATTTTCACTTTTACACATGAATTGGTGAACTTAATCAGAAATAATTTTATCTGTCCAAATGGCTTGTCTTTTTTTTTGTGTTTATATATATATACATATATAAGATTTACAGAAAATGCCCACTCCCAACCAATATGTAGTATTTGCATTAAATCAGCAGGTTTCAGGTTAAGCCCACAGCTTTTATTATTAGTAAATGAAGAATACATTTCTATAGTTCTTCTTCCTACCCACTCTATCTCCCACATGTCAGTCTTGCACATGCAATACTTTATTTTTGTGGGAGTTAATTGCATTTTACTTCTCACTGTTCAGATGACCTACACTTTAAGGCCATGTAGCTGATTAGCAAAAATTCCTGTAGGACAACTGTATTTGTCGGTTTAGACTAAATGTTCTAGTACACAGCCAGAGGGGGTTTTTTATGTGGCTGTTAATCTGTGCATGTTGGACATGGTCCTAAAGGTACTGTAAAACCATTCAAGCAGAAAGACATGTAAAATATTCCTGATAAAGATTACAAAAGAATCCTTTGCAAAGATAGTTAACAGCTATTTTTAATTTTTTTTTCCTTAAAAAAACCACCAACTTATCCCCCCCGTTTGAATTTTGTCCTACTTTTGAACTTCTTTTAGACATAATTTCAAGGACAGAAAGCTAGGCGTTAAATATAACAATCCTTACATTTGGCATGCACACCCGCTACCCAAGATTCCTTCTTTCTGTTTCCTGCCAAAGATATATATTCTGGAGAGAACACATATTCTCAAGGCCAACAGCTGAGGAAGTTGCTGTAATGTGTTAGCTGCTTCCAGCTGGCCTTTATGAGAAGTAGGAATTCCTAAATTAAGGGAAAAATTGTCACTGGCAGACAATAACAGTCAAAATGCATCTTTCTGCCAAGACAACAGGCAATCGCTGAAGAGGCTGATATAATTCACAATGAAAAAGCCAATCTGTGACAGTATAACAGAATTGACTTGGACAATTTATTTTTGAGAAGAAGTGGACTGCTCAATAAAAGGTTTTACAAGTCTAAGTAGCATTCAAAGCAGAGGTTGACGTGCTCCTAAGGAAACTCAGTGATGAGTTTTACTGGAAATTATTAGCAGAGCATTCCTAATCATTTATGTATTAGTTCATCAGTTCCAGCTTTCAAGCAGTTTCAACCTTTTCATGGAGTGTGAAACAAGAATAGCAAGCAATCAGACTTTAGCAGCAGGATTCATATTTGCTAACATGCCTGCAAAATCTTTTTCTGTTTTGTCTTCTTATGAAGCTTGCATTTGAAGGCAGGTAGTAGATAACATGGTGCATTTTTTTTCAGCAAAGGCTTTTTATTGAGTTTGTCAATATTCTTAAAGATTACCTAAATCAAGCAAATAATCTACAGTTTATTTAAGTCCTTGGGGGGGAGGGGGGAGGGGGGGGGGGGGGCTGGGTTGTTTGTTTCTTTGGTGGGTTTTTGTTTGTTTGTGTGTTTGTTTTGTTGTTGTTGTTAGGTTGTTGTTGTTGTTGTTATAAAGACATCCCTGAATAGTGTAGCAAAAAGAGGGATTGATAGACACAAGCTTAAGATGGAGTCTGAGTTCTCACTGCATCATTTCCAGGAAGATCTTTGTGCCTCTCTCATTTCTGACACACCCAACACCTCAGTATGCCAAATTTAAAATTCAGAACTTGTGCTAAGTTTAGCTAAATATATATATATATATATATCTGCTGTTGGTCTCTTCTAAGTTTAGCAAGTTTGAGTTGTACCTATTTATTTTATTTTATAATCTTTTTTTTTCCTTCTGCCCCTGCCCATCCATGTTTTCTTGCTAGCTCTTCTTTCTAGGGTAAGAAAAAATAAGTTTCAAAAAGAGATAAGATTTTAAATTAAGACAGGCAGAGCCCCAGTTGCCTTGAAAAACTTAGGGTAGGAAACCCTCATTACCTCATCTCAAGAATTTGAATTTTTTTTTTTTCCCCCTTCCTGAATTCTTTTTAAGGCCCCACGCAGAACAATTTTGTTGACAGATGAGGCAAAACTGCCTTTGGTATCAAGACAAGAAGCAACAGAAAGTTTATGAGCTGACTACAAAAGAAAATCTATTTTTTCTCGGTCAATATATATGCATCTATTCTTCAGAATATAATTGCCTATCTACACTGAATCGATAGTGGGGTTGATAGGCTTGAATCTCAATGGACTCTCTGGACTCAGCTTGGAAGTAGAAAATTTTTTGTCTCCATGTGAAACCCAGGTTCCATTGCCCAATATCTTTCTTGGGCGAATTAATGAAACACAATCATCCATTTCACAGTTTAAAACCCGGGATTATTCCAATGACACTGGTTTGTTCTGTTAGAGACAAGCTGGAGTCCAAATCCATAAAAAACCTGAGACTCTATTACAGCCTGCAATTTTCCTCTGATATCATGGAAGGTATCAGCATTTTTCTCTCATCATAATGACCTATATCAAAGCATTCACAAATCCTGTAATACCATAACAGATCTAGAAAGCCAAGTTCCTCTATGTGCTCCAGATGTACATACACACCATTTTAAATTTTGTATTTATACTTTCTGTAGATCTATATTTAATAATAATAATTTAAAAAATAAAAAACAACAACCAACCAAACAAACAAACAAACAAAAAAAAACCAAAACCCCAACAACAACAAAAAAGCACCCACATTCAAGTTTTAAGGCAATTTAGGGATACATCCGCCTGCGATAGTTATTTATTCTTATTTAGGACTTTAGACACACTGCTAAATAGTATTTGACATCATAACACCAGTGGATTTTACAAATTTTAGCCATTTTTTTGCACCTGTGTCTGGGCACTGCTGCAAGGAGCCCCTGTTAGTGAGGAAATGGAAATAAATTTTAGCTGTGGTTATGGTAGTCCCAGATGCCTGCCTGTGCTGACTCACACATTGATGTATTATTGCCAGTGCTTAACAAAAAACAAGACATTATTACAGTTCAAACTTTCATACCTGAGATGGCATTTCATGGTATTTTGGCAGGAGATGACCGTCCATTCATTATAACCATCACAGATCCAAACAAGAAATCTGGAAATCGTTACATTTAATTGTATATTTATTTTTACCTTTCTGATTAAATTAGTTGATGATGGTATTCTGGACTGATGAAAATGAATTCTTAAAATTAATTTGAAATATTAGCCTTTGAGTATATAATTATATTAGCATACATGACAACGCTAGCCCGATGCTCAGTAGAAAACCTTGCATTGAAAAGCATAGCTCAACAGTACAAACAAGTTATTAAAGGATTATAGTATTTCGAATGCAAAGACAAGTCACAGAACCCACCAAGGACACAAAGGAAATTTCAAACGAGGTAAAATGAAACCTCCAAGAAAATCCTTTCATTTAAAATTTTCTATTTTATCTATTTCGTTTTCAGAAATCAAAGAAACATATGTCAAAAAGCTATTCTGTACAACTCAGAATTAAGCACTGGCCTTCAAATATCATCACACTATATAGCACTTTCAATTTTTTCCAGTAGGTTGAATAAATGGAAGAGTTCTTTTCTGATAATGACTTTACTTCCAGTCACTGTATTTACCAAATTTTAAATAATGAAGAATTGAAATAGCAGGTGACTCACCTAAATGGCTATGAAAGATATTTAAAAACCCAAACATTAAAAAACCCTATGAGTTTACAAGGAAGCTCATCTCACAGGATTTTTATTTAGCCTAAATACAAGAATAAAATTGTAGAATAAGTAAAGCTGGAAAAGACCTCTAAGATTATTGAAGCAAACCATTAACTCAGCATTGCCAAGTCTGTTACTAAACCATGTCCCTAAGTAATGCAACTAAATGCATGTCTTTAAATACCTCTAGGGATAGCAACTCCACTATTTGCCTGGGCAGTCTGTTCTAGTGTTGATAATCCTTTAGCTGAGGAACTTTTCCATAATATTCTATCTGAGCCTCTGGTGGCTCAACCTGAGGACATTTCCTCTCATTCCCTCGCTTGTTACCTGGGAGAGGAGACCTACTCCCACCTCACTACAAACTCCTTTTTGGAACTGTAGAGAAAGAGCATGTCCACCTTGTGCCTCCTTTTCTCCAGGATAAACAGTCCCTGCTCCCTCAGCCACCCTTCACAGGACTTGTGCTCCAGACCCTTTACCTCTGTTGCCCTTCTCTAGACATGCTCCAAAACTTCAATATCTTTCTTACAGCGAGGGGCTCAAAATTAAACTTGGCCTCACCATGCCAAGTACAAGGGGACAATCCCTGCCCTGGTCCGGCTGGCCAGTCTGTTGCTGCTACACACCAGGATGCCACTGGCCTTCCAGGCCACCTGGGCATACTCCTAGCTCATGTTCAGTCACTGTTGACCAGCACCCCAGGTCGTTTTCTGCCTGGCAGCTTTCCAGCCACTCTGCCCCAAGCCTGTAGCACTGCCTGGTGCTGTCATGATCCAAGTACATGATCCACCACTTGGCCTCGTGGAACCTCTTACCACTGGCCTCAGCCCACCAATTCAGAATGTTCTGGTCTCTCTGCACAGCTTTTCTATTTCTAGCAAGTCAACATGCCCATGCAAACTGGTGGTGTCTTTGAAACTACAGAGGGTGCACTTGATCCCCCTGTCCAGATCATCAATGAAGATGTCAAACAGGACTGGCCCTACACTAAGCCCTAGGGAACACCTCTCAGTGGCCAACTGCCAACTAGATGTAACTCCATTTACCACTCCTCTCTGGGTCCAGCCATGCAGATAGTTCATAACTCAGCAAAGGGAGCACCTGTCCAAGCCATGGGTTGCCAGCTTTTTCAGGAGAATGCTGTGGGGAACAGTGTCAAAGGCTTTACTAAGGCCCAGGTAAACAACATCCACAGCCTTTTCTTCATCCACTAGGTGGATTACCCTGTCTTAGAAAGAGAACAGGTAAGTTAAGAACTGCTTTTAATAAACCCATGTGCTGACTCACACAGGTTCAGCACATGCCATATGATGTCACTAAGGATGATCAGCTCCTGACCTTCCCCAGTACTGCAGTCAAACTGACAGACCTGTAGTTCCCTGGAACCTCCTTACAGCTTCCTCAGTATCCGTATGTGGATCCCATCCACCCTCACAGAGTTGTCTAAGTGATGGAGCAATCACTGACCATTTTTCCTTTCCATTATGAGAGTTTGATTCTATTTCCTGTTCCTGTCTTTCAACTCAGGGGGCTGGGCACCTATAGAACAACTGGTCTTAATATTTAAAACTGAGGTAAAGAAGGTAAAAAGCACCTCGGCCTTTTCTTCATCCTTTGTCACTATGTTCCCCTTTGCAACCAATAAAGGATGGAGATTCTCCTCAGCCCTCCTTTTCTGTTTGACATATATTTGTAGATGCATTTTTTGTTGTCTTTTAAGGTAGTAGGAGGATTAAATTCTAGCTGGGCCTTGAGCCTTCTAATTTTCTTCCTGCATAACCTCATAACATCCTTCTAGTGAGTTGCCTGCCCCTTCTTCCAAAGGTCATAAACTCTTTTTTCCAAGTTACAGCCAAAGCTCTCCTTTCAAACAAGACAGTCAGCTCATCTCTTAGCACAAGGGGAAAGAGAACTCTTGCGCCTTTAATATTTCTTTCTTGAAGACTATCCAGCCTTCCTGGACTCCTTTGCCATTCAGTATTGCCTCTGCAGAGACTCAGTCAGTCTTCTAAACAGGCCAAAGTCTGCCCTCTGGAAGCGGGCAGACAAGGTGGCAGTTCTGTTGTACCCTCGCCTTACTGCTTTGAAAACTGAAAATTTTATATATAGTTTCATGGTTGCTGTGCTCAAGACAGCCTCTGAAACAATTACTATGAAAGAATTTTTCAAGATTCAGTTATTTCTTATATTTTTTAGTGTTTTCATCTTGTCCCTAGTCATAAACTATCAGAAAATAGCAAAAAAGTGACAACCCCATAGATTAAATCAAAATAATAGAAACTAAGCAATAAATATTTTTGAGACAAAATAAGAATTTCATAGAAATCTTATCACAAGCATCAATACCTGAGGCAGTATTTTCTGTAGCTGCATGAAATACAAGATAATAGAAACATGAAAGAAAAAAACTTCCAACAAAAACTAGCTAGATCCCACAATAAAAAATGGATTACATACATTTTAACAGAACTCAAGTGAATCAGCTGTAAGAGTAATGTGTTGGCAGATGACAGAATCAGAAATACTGAGGAAAAATTTGGAAAGCGAGAGATGACCTTAGAGATGGAGATACACCAGGCAAAAAAATGCCTAATGCATCAAATCCCAACATCAGACCATTTATCAACCTGCTCAAAATACACATCAGCCTTCCAGAAGATCCACCCTCAACAAAATTGGTAGGCATTTACGGGAAAGCCCATAGCAGATATAGGACATTGCTTCTCTTCAGCAATTCCCAAGAATGGCTTCCTTCACTTATTATCTATGTTACATGCATATGTGTACATGTGTAAAACCCCTGCAGCAGTAATGCATGGCCTAGCACTGTAAAACTTATGAATGGCAAAGTTTGGAAATTTGTATCTGCTTGGGAATAGACTGCACTAGAATGGCTTGGAAGACTTTAGCAGTGGCAAAGGAGGTCATAGAAAGCTGCCAGTGTTATTCTCTGTAACATCTGCATCTGTAACTGCATGACATAATTTTTCTCCTTCATCTGGCAATATTGCTGGGCATAAGTAAAAGAAAACAAAACTTATTTATAATGTTAGCAATTATCTATTTTAACAGCATTTTTATCATTTTACTTCTATTACCAAGAAGCAAAAGAATCCTAGCTTGTTCAAGTGTATTTCAGACCTCCTTTTCTTTCAGAATTTCCTAGACTTCCTCTAACTGTTCAGGTTTATGAAAGTGACTTAGAAGTCAATCTTTTCCCTACAGATTTGTGTCTCTATAGAAGACATCTCAACCTGCTTCCCTGGAAACCATTTTTAAAATCACGCGAGTCCGAAACAATTTTGTTCAGTTGCTGAATGCATCAATATTATCCTTTTCTTTCTCTGTCAGAACTGACACAAGGGTGTCTCCCAACAGTGGCTGTGTAAGTGAATCTCCTTCCTCCCTGTACTATTCCTTCAGGTGGGACTGTGCAGCACGCTGTACATTGTCTGGCAAGACAATGGTGGTTGTACAGACACATTTAAGCATGGGGCTGCACTTGCCTCCACTACATGTTGCCATCTTCCAGTCATCCTCTTCTAGCTATAAGGGTTGGTTTTCTGCACAGGCACTATTCTTTCTGCACTATACTGTCTCTTGTACTCCATGTTAAGGTCATTTTGGGAACAAAATTTTTCACTTCTTGATGGAAACATAGAAGGTAATATGTAAAGGTGGTAACCTGCTTAAGACCCTTTCCTAGGACACATAGGAAAAAACAGAGTATGTATTATGAGGTGGATTTAAATTTTTTTCTTTCTTTCTTTCCTTTGCATTATTTATTTGATTGTAGAGTTCTCCCATTACCATGTCACTTGTCAAGTAAGACAGCAAGCAACTTTCAGCAGGAGCTGTTCGCTTCTTTTGTTCTTATTCATTCATCCTTTGTTTTTCTCTGAGGCCTAGGAAGGTTCAGTCCTGCTGAAAACTATTAAGATGTACCACAACTTAAATATTTTACAATATGACCACACTTACAGATAATGCAACTTGAGAGACAACACAACACTCATAATTACCTTTTGATTCAAATTTGGTATTTCCCCAAATTTTTTTACCCTAAAGACGCTTGAGGCAGAAAACCAGCAAAGATATCTTAGTAGATCTAAGTGGGATACAGACACTAGAATTTTCCATTTACATGTGATTTCTGTGTGTGCAAAATAGGTGATATCTACTTTTAAAATCTTTTCCAGTCTTATTTGTGGTGTCTTCTCTTATGAAGGGTGGTCTCACTCTGTTTTTCTGGAAACTAACATGACACTATACTTATTCCAGCTGAAACTCTACAGTATATCGATCTAAAAAAACCCCCTTCTATGAAACAAAATATGTTAATATTGTTAATATTACAGGACTGGTTAGAAATGTATAAAATCTCCCAATGTAATTTCATTATATTGACATCATCCATACTATTCGCTCATGCTTGATTTCTGAAACAAGGACATATCTCATTTGCTGCAAATTAACTGTATTTAAGCCAATATGAAAGTTATTGACTTGATTACGGTATTATTTTAACTTCCATTATTTCACATCACATAGTTTCTTTGTCCATAAATCTACTGATAGTGTCATATTTTGACTCATGGCCAGCACTATTCCACTCCAAGAATCTAGAAGAGCTTAATAGTTTTGGATGGGGATCCAAAGAAAAAAGCAAAGCTAATTCCCTGGTCAGTAAAAACATAACATTAACTTCATCCCTTTTTTTTATTTTTTTAAATTGAAGGAGTTCAGTTGAGTTTGTTTGCTGTGGAAATTTAGAGGCTGTTTAAATATTTAAGCACACAATTTAAAGGTTGAACTTCCCATGCTCTTGAATAGTTAGCAAAAAATATTGGTGGGTATTTACTTGCTCTCCATTTACATGTGTTCTTCAATTGGAGCAGAAGGCAAAAAATCCTTATCTCTGACATCTGCTTTCTCTACCCCTCAGTAGAGTAGATCTCTCTGTGACTCTGTCTCCCCCTAACAGCTGGAGACTCGACTTCTTTCATCTAAACACACACCCACACACCCACATACTCTTTCTAGGGAGTACTGCATGTACTGTCTGAAATAAATAATTTGGAATAGGCCATGAATTCTGGGATTCATTGGTGTAAAAATAAAGCAGTTACCTCAGATACCCTTTCAGACTCAGTGGAAAAAAATGTAGGAGGTGAACCTTTGCTTCATGTTTTTGCTTCTTCAGGCTATAGACAAAATGAACTGCATCCCAACTGCTGGGACCACTACCCCAGATGTCATATTTAACTCCTCGCCATCTCTGGTCTAACACATAGATACTATTTAGAAATTCTGATGCTGCTCCATCATTAGTTTCTATAGAGTGAATCATTCTTCCAATCTTTTTTACGATGTATGCCACATTATCTTCTCTGATCTCCTATACATACATACATACATACATACAAAATATCTCTTCATCTTACAAATTGCTGCTTCTAAATTCTAGTTGGTTTACCAGACTTTTGATCCCTGATTTTTCCTTGCTGAATGATATAATATCATATAAATCTTAAGTTTTTAATTACCATTTTCAATGTCCACTTTCCAAGTTATTCTCTGTTCCAAAATTCATCCTCATTCTCATGCTTCACTTATTCTGACAATGATCTGAAGAGTCTGATAGTAGCAGAGAAAAAGATATGCAGTTTCCTACAAAAAGTACCTTAGACATACCCTATGCTGCTGAAATGTACGTGTTTTTTGGAGAATGACTTTTACAATGATGTGCTCCTTAGTAAGTGTGCAGATGTGCAAACATGCAGTTCACATGAATTTCATTTCACCTCTCCTTGACCTATTTGTTTATACTTTGCTGATGAATGCCTCTGAGTATGATCCTGTCCTTTATGGCTTTGAAATGGGTAGCCAGTGGGCAGCTTAGCAAGGGACACTGTTGCTAACACCCTGCCCTAGCTGGTGCTAGAATAGCGATGATCTGTAAGCATCCCTCCTTTGAAGGTACAACTCAGACATTATTAGGTAGGATATTCCATGAATGGCACTTGCTGGGAAAAGACAATGTCATTGGTAATGTCTCCAGAAGCTCAGTTTGAGCTTTTTTATTCTTTCCTTTCTCATCATACCTATATTCCTCACAAAGGTGGGCACAGAGCCCGAGTGATGTTAAGAACCGTGATGTTGACCCACTGTACTGATTTAAACACCATTACAGAGTAAAATGCTGCACACAGGCCGGGTTGTACAGATTTCTTTTAGACTGAGGTTTAGAAGGATTATTGTGTTTATTCATCTATTGGAGCTTGGAATTTTGGTCAAATTTTCTTTGATCTTGGTATTGTTAAAACGTAGAGATCAAAAACTATTTGATCTTAATATTTGATCTTTATACCAATAAAACAAATTATCTCCATTACAGCACTCCATCATTATTAATCATGCTATCTTTTCAGTAATAGTTTTATTTAACCTTAATTTAAAACTAAGTCTTTGGAGTTCAAGGGAAACAGCAAAGCCAGTAAAGATTAAGCCTCTTCTTTCAATGTGTGAGAAGCGTCATTTAAATTTTTCAAGTCAAGTCTTGGCATTAGCTAGAGAGACTTGGCTCTGTTCAAAGGAACAGACTTCTGTCAATGTCAAGAACAATCCTAAAGAGTAAAAACAGCACAGAAGACTGCACTGAACCTCTGGGCTAGAAACAAACACAGCAAAGATTAACATTTATCTGAGCTTTTCATTTGTTCTCACCATCGCAGACATATCAACATGTATGCCATGACTTCATGTTGCTATGTACTCCTTCATTGGAACAGAAGAATAACAGAGAAAAGAAATAGACATCCACGTAAATTTTAAATTGAACTTGTGTCTCTGTAGAGAACTCAAAGTATCTATTTTTTAGTATAAGTTTTGGAAAATCTCTGCTGCACTAGTCACAATCAGACTGTATGTCAACTGTTAAAAAGATTTTGCCAATTCCATAATTCCTCATGTCCTAATTTTGAAGTTCAAAGTACACTTTAGGTGAGAGTGTTACAGCTTTGACTCTAGGAGGAGAGGAGAAAATACAAAATTGCCAGTAAATTTTAACTGGAAGATGTAAGTTTTTGTACACTCATCTATGACATGGTTGTTTGTGAAAAGTACTGAGAGGATAAAGTTCTTCTCTCCAGAGGGCACTGGGAACACAGTCTAACTGTCTCAGCATACCCACATAGCCTCAGCAACCCCAATTTGAATGTCTGCTTCAATTAAGAAAGCAGATCGTCATTTCTCCATGGTTTACTTCCTACTGGTGCTAGTGCTAAATGAGGCAGGTTTTAACTGTAGTTATGTAGTAGAGAACTGTAAATACTAAATGTTATTGCCAAACATATCTTTTTGTAAAAGTAATACTGCTACAGAAAGTTAGTTGCTTCTGCTGTTTAAAAAAATTAATCGTTATACTATGTACTTTTCAAGTAGCTGGTTACTCACAGAGTACTTGCAGCTAATTCTTGGAAGGCTGGCTAGTCATACACTGCTGGCTTTAGTCCTTGTTTCCAGCTCCTACATCACATGAAAGACAACTAAAAATACATTAAATACTTCTCCATACTAGCAAGTTAAAAAAATGCTGTAATAATGTTAGGTGCTGAAAGTAAAAGTGTTGTGTGCAAAGTTATGAAGAGAAGCAAAGGAAATAAAATATAAAAAAAAAAGATTACAATCTTTCTGCTAAAGTGTGGTCTATGATACAGCAAGGTTAATTTCTGAAATTTAACATTGACAAGGTTAAATTTCAGAATTTCAGCATTTTTTGGATATTACAGAACTGTATCAGATATTTAAGTTCAATTACATATCTAACCAATATTGTCTGTTACTGTTTGGCCTATGCTTATCCAATTCTCAAAACCCATGTGACAAGGAAATAATGTAATGTCAGTTATGTTGAGTTTCAAAAACAATAACAACAACAACAACAACAATAATAATCATAGTCCCCAGAATAACAGTAATAGATGCTTCCCAGATGCTAAATGGTTTTTGTGGAAATTTTATAGGCTAAAGGTGCTACTGTATAATGCTGGAGGGTGTACTTTGTTGAAAACACAGATAAAACGTGCAAATGCAAATTAATGAAATATGTACACTGTAAGTTTGGAGAGGGCTGCAGTTCTGAATTTGCTTGCCTGCCCACTGACACAGTAAGTTTATACAGATTTGCATTATAGTGAAAATTTATCTCACACTTACTTCATATTCCTGATTTTTATTTATACTCTAGGCTCATTGTGACTAGCAGTTTAGTGTGGGGTGTTTTTGTTGTTGTTGTTGGTTTTTTTATTTATAGCCTTATTTTTCCCTCACCTGGGACATCTGTACACTTTTGGTAAGAGTAATTCTTATTTAGAACTCAACTTGCAAAATGTATGATGCTGGGAGGTGCTAGTATCAAGGATTACTCACCTTAGACCAGTCTCCCATTCTCCAGACATAGCATTTGGAATAGTCCTCACAGTCCTCTGCCTCTTTAGGTCTTGTGGATGAAACACATTTCTTACGTGGATTGGTACACCTCACAGTCCGATGCCGAACTCCCTTACCACACTTTACAGAGCACTGTTGGAAAAAATTGTTTTTCAGATTTCTACAAAATTCACTTACCCCATTTCACCTCCTTCTATATGACTTCTGCCAGACCAGTTTAAATATTTCACCGCTTCAGTGACCTCCTTACTTCCAACCTTCAATTGCATCAATACTAGATTTATTAAAAAAGAAAAACTGAACACAAATTCATTATGGGACAGAATGATAATTGATTCATTTTTAGCTAAAATTAGATTAAAACTTAGTCGCTTAAGGAAAAGAAACAGGCTTTTGAATAAGAAAATATTTGAGAAGTTATGATTAAATGAATGCAAAATACTATACTAAAAATATTAGGCAATCTTTCTTCTTCAAATGAAAGGAAATACAATGAAAGAAAATCCAAAATAATGTTCATAGGAATAAGATGTGAAGAAACTTTAGAAAAGCTCTGTAAATGTCTAACAGCCTTTTTTTGGGAGAAGGGAAAAAAGTGTAGAATGGAAAAGTAAATATTCCAATACCTTGCAAGAATCCAGACTGAACTTGAAAATTCGAAGTCACTATATAGACAGCATTTGAAACTCTTTTCAAGTTGCTCAGAAGGCCCTAATCTATGGGTTTTTTTCCACCATTCCCATTTGCACAGCCAAAAATGATGCCATTTCCCTCTCAAGACATTATCACTGCTTTTGATTGTCCTGCTGCTTGCAGCTCAAAACTCTCTTCTGCCAAACTGATTATAACCACAGGAAGCAGTAACAGCTAGCTTCCTACCTTATGGTGATAGTAGGAACGGCCACGGGAAATACCTCACTCTTCAAAAAATGTTGATTGCTTCCAACAAAAACATGCTCTCTCATTTCTCATCTCTGAAGTGAAACAAACTGACTAGACAATCAGTGTACTTCTTTTTCTCACCTCTGTAAGTGGATGCCTTTCTTCTCACAACTGGCCCTTGCATCATAAAACTCTGTACCACACCAGAAACTGCTGGTATTTACATGTACTATCTCTACCCTGGCATCTGCTTTTCATCTTTGAAAACATTTCCTATTTGTTAGCTCTGTCTTGCTTGGAGGTCAAGGAGTTCTGCTGAGTAGAGCAATTCAAAGAAGGGACTGCCCCCACATTTGAAAGCTGCTATTTGTATTTTGACCACAGAGAGATCCGTAGCACAGCTTCTAGTAAGGGAAGCAATCAGAATGGCCTTTATACTTTGATAGTAACAGCCCTTTCATCTTGTCCAGATGGCAGTGAGAACAATACTCTTCCTCCACAGATGAAGAAAGCCAAATGGACAAACACATTTAAAGATGTTAAATGATAAAAAGTTTTGAACAATTATTACAGTTTACAGCAATCCTTCAGGACGCAGCATACATGAAATTGCATTATTTATAAGCCCATTTGCCTATTGCTGTTGCTCTGGAAAAAGAGAAAAGAAAGAGGAAGGGCAGAAAATATCTTTCTTTGCCAGAGGCTCCACTCAAAGCCTCTCTGAAGCAGGATGGCATCACCCATCTGATGATCAACATCCCTTGGTACAAAACTACATCCCAGATGTTCCTGAACCCAAGATCTTGTACCTGATAAGTGATGCCTTAATTGCATTTGCCCCTAGTTACCCACTAATACAGACAAGACATACTTGATTATACATGCTTGAGAACTGGCCAGAAGAGACTGTTGCATGCCATTAACTAGGTAAGATGCAGTAGTTCTACACAGCTGGTTTTCTGAGCCCCTGAACACTTGCCCAAAGCATTGCATGAGGAGGATGAAAATCATTAGGCTGAGCTGTGCCATTTGATGTAGAAAAACCCCTTATTTCCAAAAAAATACTAAGGCACAAATAATGACTATGGAATATTTGCATAAATAAATGCAGCACCTCAGACCAGACTCCTGCCTCCCACACCGTCATGCAGTCCTGGCCTTCACAGCGCTGGGCAGAAGCAGGCTTTGGCCCCAGACAATCTCTCTCCCTTGCTCTGATTAGGGTCCCATTTCTGAGCTGCTGTGTGCAGGCTACTTGTCTGTTCTGGGTTCCTTTCCCACATGTCCTTGAACATGGTGTCCATTCTGTCATCATCCATCTGCAAAGAAACACAGGCAATGTAGTAATACAAAATCAGGAAGGGAAAAATACCATCACATCTTATTCTCTTGCTCACCAGTGTATACACCCAAATTTGCATATTTTCAGCCTCCTTTTGCAGTCATTTTGCTAATGGAGTATTTATTAATCTAACATATATTACATATACATATAGAATTAATGTGCATATAAATTCCTTTCCCAGTTCACTACCCCTATGTTTTCAAAGTACTTTCCTCTAATTATAATCCCAATTAGAAAATTTCCAAAATATACATACATTTTAAAGAAGACAGATCCCTGATCAGCCTGCCTATTATTCTCTGTATGTCTATCTATGTCAAGTGTATGCCAAGCATGTAAAGTCCAGCATTCCTTGAAAATACTCTGTTTCAAGAATTACTCAAGTGTGAAAGACTCATTGTCCTGGAAAAAGCACAAAAGCCCACAGTTCTTCACGTTCCTCACAGTAAGGCCTAACAAGGTCCATGGTTTAAATCACAACAGCAAGGAAAGCTGATGTAGTTTTGTGGAGCCCACATACCTGGAGAGCAATCATTCTAGAACATAATTTTCCCCAGATGTTCTGTAGATCCAGATTACAGCCATGTGCCCTTAAAAAATCAAATAGTTCAGCCCCTGATGCAGTACGCAAGTATTTTCAAGGAGACTTAGTTTGCAAGGAGAGTTTTTAGAAAACTGAGATTTAATAAATTTGTTTCATCCTTCTGTCATGCATTTGTAGCAAGAAAATAAAACATTTAACTAAGGGGCTTTTTGTTATCTGTTCAGATATATGATTTACAAGTCATACCTGTCAAGCTAATTGAATAGACTTCAAGATATTTCTTCATATGCCAACAGCAAATAAGTACTTATGCAAATGTATGCATTAGTAACATTACCGTTGAAAGCCAATATTATTTTGTAATGATTGCTTACAGTGTATCAAAATTTAGATCATTAAGTTTTTCCGCATTTCTCAGTACAGCATCTCCGAGTATCAATTAGCAGAGTTTTAAAACTTTCACTTAATAAGCTGGAAAAAACACAGACTGTTGAAAATTTATGGTAGACAATACCTCAGAAAAAGATCAGATTATTCCATTCCTACCCATTAAGTGAACAGTGATGTTAATAAAATAAAATAAAATAAAATAAAATAAAATAAAATAAAATAAAATAAAATAAAATAAAATAAAGGTCTTCTCAAATATGCATATAATGAAGTGTAAATAATCCTTCCAAAGAGTAGTGCCCTAGTTTGGGGAAGACCAAATGTCAGTGGTTTTGTCTTACTTAAAATGTATCATACTTCACATTTTATCAACTTCAGTACTTCATCCTTTCCAAGAAAACTATGTCTTCTAGTTCACTTTACATGCTTTCTTCAACAGTATTTGCATTTCATTTATTTTGCATTATTTTGTTTAAAAATGCCATCTACCTGTCCTCCAGATGACTGCAGAAGACTGATCCCAGTGCTCACTCTTGGGGATGATAACCAGCTCCTGCTAGCTGTTCTTGCCTCCCTGGAAAGGTGTGGACTTGCTCTAACTTGCTTTAAACAATGCAAATTCTTGAGGACCTTCTCAAGTCCTAATTCTTAGCTGCCAAGTGGCACCACTCTGAAATGGGCCACTCTGCTGGTCTGGTCAGTCAGTGCAAGGAGCAGGCTGCCAGTTCAGCTGCAGGGACAGTAGGTGATGGGTGGGCTTTGCTTGGCACAGGCTACACATGGAGCTGCCTCCTGCCTCTTGCAGTGTTCAGACATCAGGGTCTAGCTCAGGCTATTTACTGATCCATGTGCAAGGATTTTCCTCTCACAGGGTGAGAGGAAAGAGAGGACAGAGCAGCAGGCTCACTATACTTCAAGTTGCACAAATGTAGAAAGAGTGATTAGCAGGGGTTTATTTATTTATTTACTATTTAGTGTGTATCGTTAATTAAGATCATGGGATTAAATCCCATGTATGTCTTTATATAAGCAGCATTTAAATTTCAGTTTTGTAGCACAGATCAGTCTGTGAGAATGCTTCCTGAGGAAAGGAATTAACTGGTTTATTGAATCAGAATTAAATTAGGCATGGTGCTTAAGGACTCTCTTGCATTAAAACTCAGGAGAAGCAAGTTCCAGAATTTCTCTCTTCCCTACATTTTGCATTATAATGTTTTGGATTAATGTATTTACTGCCCATTCATTGCCAGAAGCAGTTCAGTGTAAGGTTTTTATATCTAGATATTATTGTTTAATTTAACCAAATCACTGTTACCTTGTCTGGCAGGGCTGTTCGTTGCACTTGCGGATCTGTGGTTCAGGTTTTGTTAAATATTTGCACTTCTTGTTGTCCACAAGACTGATATTCTTGTTCATAATCTTTGTGCAGGAGACTGTTGTCTTTCTTTCACCTAGTAAAATAGAAGAAAGTTTGTGTGGAAACCAAGAATATACAAATTGTTAAGGACACAGATACAGCTATTTCATATACAGTTTGGCTAAAAGAACTGCAACACCAGTGTAAGAAATTCAAAGCTAGCAGAGAGCCTGAAAGAAATCCTACAGTTTGTAGGAGACATGGTGAGCTTCTAATTTAGTCTTTGCATACCACAATCAAGAGTTTTTCTGCTTTACTCCTGTAACTATAGTTATAGGCTAAACCCTTACTCTTACTGGAATAATTTTCTTTCTCAACCACTGAAACCAGAAAATTACAAAGTGAAGTATGGTTGTTAACTACTACATAAAATGAAGAAAGAAATGACAAATTGTGGCTGGCACTCAGATAAAGGAAATCAGCACATGCATCCTTCAGTAGGGAGCCTGCACTATTTCTCATGAACTAAAGAGGCCAGATGACCTGATGTGTAGGGTCAGAACACCATTTAGGAAGCTGGGTACTGCTGCAGAGATCCAGTGCATGCTCTGTTGCAGAATCCTTGTGCTGATGCATGGCCTGGAACCTGATGTCTCTTGAACATGGAAGTATTAGAAATTAGAATTTGATGTAATACCAACCACAAGCAATAACTTGCAATTAGACTGGAGCATAAATTTTAGAAAACTAGCAATCCTTGAATTCAGGATTTCAGTGAGAAGAAAATAGGCTCACAACCATTTGTTCTTTTAATTACTTTTACTCTGTCTGGCAAAGAGGCTGCATGCATGAACAAGGCAGGCTTAAGCATGAATGCTCACCAGAGGTCAAAAATGAGGCTGTGGATGGAGCAGTTAAGTTATAAACGCACATTACGTGCATGACCACTGCTGACATTTTACACAGCACTTGCGTACATGAGAGTACATGCAACTAATCTGTCATATCTATAACATCACAGTGTTTGAAATGTTTGATAATTCCTTCTGCACTTATATATACATCTATGTATTCATATTCTCTCCTACACAAAAAAAAGTTTTTCTGCAACATAGGAGGTCACAGACCAGTTACTTACATAAAAATACACAAAACCACATGGCTTCATCAATAGTTTTATCTTGAAACACGCTTTGAGCATTTTAAGCAGAACTATTGATAATTGTTATATTATTTATTCAGACTAATCAAAATATTGATGTTAAATTTTAATTACAAATACTTAGGGTAAAAGCTCTAGTATTTTAGTTTTATTATTGCTTGGTATTTAGGCAAGAAAGTAAAAGAAAACTGAAAATAGTTTTGTCTAAAGTAAGAAAAATCTTTCAGTAGTATTTCAGAATATTTACCTTCTAGGGAACTTTGTAATAACTCAGCTATTTTGGACAATAACATAAAATGAAGGCCAGTTACAAGAGAAAAAAATGTAAACATTAGAGTAAAACATCTAAATATTTATTTAAGCATTAATGTAGAATAAAGTATTAACATACTGCATTTTAAGATTTTTGTAGATGATATAAATATTTAGAAATACCTGGGGCAACAATGACAGATTGTAGTAGCATTAAAATTATTCTGAAAATACATCAGGAAACTGTAAAAACTGAACTTACAAATAAACAGGGATGCACTATTAAGAATTAGAAGGTACTACTAGCACCAAGAACAAAATACCTTCTAGGGAAGAAGCTTTCTTACTAAACTACAAAAAGCATGTTTATGGAAACTACAGCAATCTTTCATGACACCAGGACTGCTCATACAGTCAGAGGAGCTAGAACACGGTGTTCTTTATGCTGATGTTATGAGAAAGAAAAGCATTTCCAGGCTTTCCTATTCAATCACAAGGTGCGGGGCAGTTTTCAGAACTGTTGATCAGAGCAACCATGACTGTCAGGGTTGTCAGCAAGAAAGACAGGTATCAAAAATCAATACAGTGTTCACAGGCTGACTAAATGCAAAAGGTATTAACAGATCACTGTACACTGCATTTATTTAAAAACAAAAACCAAAAAACTCTCTGAAGTGTTTTTTTTTTTTTGAGTGTAATTATAATTTTAAATAACATCTTATAGAAAACAGTTTGAAAGACTTTTGTTACATCAATACTGTTCATATTCCATTATTTGTTTTCAGAATCCTTCTTCCAAAATCACATATTTTATGGTTAATAAACATAGGAAAAAAATCACATCAGCATACTAATATCTGCTGTTGTAATATTTGTTCCATATGTTTCTGGATCATCCTCAACTCATGTTCCTAACTGTACTTATTTGATCTGAGACTGGGATTCTGTGGTTTGAAATGTCTCTTACAGATCATTTATCTTCAGCAGTTCCAAATACAGAGCGGAATGCAATTTCTATTCTTGTTCTAGCTCTTGCACTTGTATTTATTCTCGGAAACTGTGTCCTGAATTTGCTTGTTAGCCTAGATTTTGCTCCTTTATTACCATCTTTTGCTACTTTTTCATATTTAGTATGACTTTTCCTAGAGTTATCACAGTATTTTTAATGCAGTCAGAAAGGATGAGACTGATGTATGTCTCTTGTCACATTGTATGGAAACATACAAGCCACAGTGAGGATATTAGTATTAAATACACAACGTTGACCATCAGAATTGTAATTATATATAAACATATAGTTGTTTATACATATAGGTGCATATTGCATACACACATTTGCACTGTGTATATACATGCATATTTTATACACATATTCATTTTTGATATATGAGTGTGCGTGGTTGTAAATTTATCTTTTATTTTACCTCCTCCACATACAGCATCACAGTCTTCCCAGGTAGAATGCGTCCACATGAAAAGGGGTTGTGGTACTTTAGAGCTCTGATTTTCAGGGAGAGGATCCAGTGGGATTGTGTATTCATAGTGTAAACCATAGCTCTGGTCGTGGAAGAGCAGCACCTGCAATATCCAAAGATGGAAAACCTTCCTACATACACAGTCAAACTCCAAACTGCAAGTAGATCATCCTGAAAAGCACAACAGGATGAATTGATGCTCTACTGCCTTTCAGCTCTCCTAATGGATTTGCTAGAAGAAATTAATTAGAGTATACAAATCAAGCCAATGGGGAAAAATATTTTGCTTTATTTAAAAAAATCCTTTAATTTAAAGGATTTGAATTATGAAGTACTTCCCAATCATGTCTCCCTCTTTTTTTTTTTCATGGTGGCTATTATTAACTTTTCCTCTCCTACACTGAAATGCATCAAAACTTGACTTTTTCATGGAAAACTTGGTGATTGCAATTCTGAAATGGTGATGCTGTGCTATAGTCAGCCAGGATTAAAACCACCTCAAATAATTCAAATCTCTCTCCTTGCCTGACACATCAGCTTTTTATGGCATTTGTAGGATTGTTGAGACCTTCAATCCTGCCCCAACAATATAAAGATTGCTCTTGGATTTAAATGAATTTTTTTACAACCAGGTAGACAGATCTCTCTCCTCACCCCCCACCTTACCACTTTTGTAGATGCATATATAAACAGAAAAGCAAGTATATCTTACATAGATCGCATTCTCTTGAGGAGTCTGGAAAAAATATTAGTCAGTATGCTATATCATAGGAATCAAGTAAATAAAACCAAATCGTCATACCAGTAAATGTAAAGGTGATGTTGTGGGACCTTTGGCTGATATTTTCTCCCAGAGACCTCTCCGAACATAATGGACTGTGGTCCCAGCAATATTGAATGTTCCAGAATGTTCTATCTTCCAATCACTATTGATTGACTGTTTTCTAGCATCCCTAAGAGCTGCAAAAATAAATGAAAAAAGTCCAATATAAAAGGTGCCTGTTCAGTAGAGATTTTCTGCTCTTACTTCCTGTTCGGCTCATTTAAAAATAGGTGAAATTCACCTAACTTTGATTGCAAAGGTGTTTATGGATCCTACTGTATATGAACTTCAGTTGGTACGTGCTTCAGAAACCTTCTGGAGGAAATGTCTGCAAAAATCATGTATATTTAACATTACTTGAAGTTAATATCAGAGTTTTAATGCCTGAGAAGACTGACAGGCTCTAGCATAATTCATAATTTGAACACTGAATTACTTTAAGACAAAGAGAACTCTGTTTACAGGGTGACCATTTCTGTACTCCATAAAAGCATGGGAAACACAATTTTCAAGAGTGACTCTCAAAATATGAGGAACTGGGCTAAAACATAAAAAAAATCTGCTTCAGCTTATAACTGCACTTGCCTTTTCTGCACCTTAGAATGTGATAAGACTTTATACTCTTTCATCACGTGTGCTTCAAACAAACAGGAAAAGCTTGTTCTTTGCCTGAATCATTTCTCATGCTGACCTAATTTATATTTAAAAATAAGACCAAGCCAGGTAAGATATATTCCACATACTGAGAACAAAGGATTTTACATTTGCTTTCTACAGTAAATGGAACAGATTCTTCTGTGAATGATTTTTATTTTATTTTATTTTATTTTATTTTGTTTTATTTTATTTTATTCCAAATCACTTCTGAATAATCATGCGAAATAGAATTAAAGACACCTTCTGTACAAGAAGTTTTACATGTTTGACTTCATTGAAATTGCATGTTTGGCATCAGATTGCTGTAAGAGAACCCCCACATGTTCCAAAATTTCCCTTTTTAAAGTTGTAAGTTAATGTGAGTCACTCTTGTAATCATGTCCTCTCCTATTCATATTTATACTGTTATGTTTTGTTTCTATGGGGAACAATGGCAACAGGCCTATGGACTGGCAGGAATGCAATTGAATAAGACACCACTGATGTGTACCACTGCAGCACTGTGTAATAGACATTAAGACTATAAAATCCATTAACACTGTATAACGGTCTAGCACTAAAAAGAACCAGTGATTATACAAGACTTAAAAACTGGTATTTTAAGCGTTCAGTTCTTAATGGTAATTAAGTTCTATTTAGTGTTCAAACTGTTGGAGCTAATCC
The DNA here is from genome assembly GCF_015227805.2 of Hirundo rustica. Taxonomy (NCBI): domain Eukaryota; kingdom Metazoa; phylum Chordata; class Aves; order Passeriformes; family Hirundinidae; genus Hirundo; species Hirundo rustica. The sequence goes on from NC_053488.1 coordinate 45,209,248, forward strand.
TATTCTCAGTGGAGAAATTAAAAAATATACTCGAACAGGCCAAGGTCCAGCTGGGTCATGCTGTTCAGATGGAGCAGCATCCTCTCCCCAAAGAGCAGCAGAAATCTTTCTGTCTGGTCTTTAAAATGAACGTGTGTGTGCCATAGCATGCAGACATGTGCAGGAAACTGGAATACCAGCTCAGAATACAGAAATATGCCCGGTCTTGCATTTTCTGCTTTCAGATTCCTCATATGAGTCACTCGTCTTAGACAAAGTCAGAAAGCGTGTCCTCAAGCCTTACATTTGGACTTGGATTCAGGCAATGCAGCTTCTGTGCTTGACTCTGTCACACCCCATTTTGTAAGCAAGTTCACTGAGTTTTATCCCATACTGCACACATATTCTTATTCTTAACTTTTGACAGAGGAGGTTGCTCTGTACAAACTAACCCAAAATAGGAAGAACATTTCAAACATAACATATCCTCTCTCAGGTAATTCAAGCAATACACCTACAACTGAAAAGACAACCAAAGAAAAAACTTGGACTGGGAAAGCCTACCGCAACTGTAACCACGACCACAGTTTCACTGCTAAACCAAGGGGACTAATTACAGTTGTATCTCAGCAGAGCATAAAACAGCCGTCATAACATGGCATATAAGTGATGGTGATGAGTGTTAATGTATTTTTCAATTTACCCTGCCAGGACAATCACTCTTCCAATTATAAAGAGGTGTGAGAGGCTATTCAGCCAGAAAGATACAACGAATCATAATTCTGCTATTGCATCTCCCATTTCTCAGTGGGGAGCAACAGTGCCCTGGTTCTGGTCTTCCACTTGGTAAATCAGTACTTACTAATTTTTTTTTTTTTTTTTTTAATGTGGACAGCTCACTCTACTGCATTTCCTTCATGAATTTTGTTTTCTGCTTTGTCCAAAATATAATCATATTTCCAGAAAAGTATCAAAGTAATGCCATTTTGAATGGCCCTTACTTTTCCACAGAAAATGTAAAAGTTATCTGAAATTAAAATCTAAATGAAAGTATGTTCACTGATAGTTTTTGTCAAGGAAGTAATTGTTTCACTTCCATTCAGGTAATCAAATGTCCCTTAAGAACATTAAGACTTGAGATTTAAGTAATTTTTGAAAACAGCAGGGCTAAGGCTGACTGATTGATAGTTGCCAATATTCTCTTTATTACTCTATCCTTTTCAAAAGTTGTGCAATAGTCCCTTTTCTTCAGCCATTGGGGACTTCAGCAGGCTGCCATGATTTTTCAAATATACTTCTAAGTGGCTTGATAACTGCATTAGCAAGTTCTCTCAGGACTGTGGGATGTATGTCATTAGGTCCCATATATTCGTGTATGTTCAGGTTCCTTGGGTGGTCTTAAACCTGATCTATGACGGGAGGAACTTCATTCCACATTCCCTGCCCTGATGTTGAGGCACTTGAAAGATGTGGGAAAAGAGTTTACCACTGAAGCTGAGGCAAAAAACTGTGAAGCACTGCAGTCTTCTCCTTGCCCATTATCATTAGTTTTTCCTGTCTTATTCTTCAGTGTGTGCTGTGGGTGTATTTCCTTTACTATTCCCTTTCTGACTAAAAACCTGTAGAAACCTTTATTAATCTCTCCATTCCTTGACAAAATCAGCTCTACCTGTGCCCTAGTTTTCCTGAATGTACATATATGAGCAGCACCCCTATATACCTCCCAGGATCTATGTCCCTGGTTCCTCTGTCTGTGCATTCCCTTCTCACACTTTAGTTTGACCAGGAGGTCCTTACTCACCCATGCTATCCTCCTGCCTTCTTTGCCTATTTTCTTATATGCTGGAATTATCAAGAGCTTTTTCAACCTAGGAAAAATTATTATCCTTAACTGTTACTAAAAACTATTCAAAAACTATCCTAAATCTTTAAAAAGCTGCCAGCTCTGTTTTGCTCCTGTATACCCAAGGGCAGTTTCCCAGGTGGTACCATCTATCAATTCCTCAGACAACTGAAAGCTCACTCTCATGAGGTCCTGGTTTTAGTCTTCACCTGGCCCATATCCCTAAAAATCATGAGTTCCAGCAGGGCATGATCATTGCAGTCTAGGCTGCCACCAAACTCTAAATGGTTCATCTGTGTTGGGAAGCAACCAATAAGGTCCAGGAGCACTATTACTCTGATCTATAATTTCAGTTAAGAATTTATCCTCAATACGTTCCAAAAGTCTCCTGGACTGTTTATAGCTTGGTGTGCTGTTTTTCCAGAAGATATCAGGTTACTGAAATTCCCGAGCCAGATCAGAGACTGCAAGCATGATGATTCCTGTAGATGAAGTACGAGCATTTCATCAACAAACTCTGTTTGGTTAGGGAGCCTGTTGCAACCCTAAGAAAATAAGTTTCTTTGTTGGCTTGGGCCATAATTTTCACCCATGGGCTCTTAACCATTTCCTATGATCCTCTCTCCATATATGAAAGGAAACCATGTTTAGTCCCAGGACTCCGTTCTCTGCTATGCTTTGGGCAGCAGGGGGTGAGATGGGACCAGGTTCTCAACTGGCTTCCCTTGAAATCTGAAATTACACTCTCTGCAAAGATTGCACAGATTTCGTTCTGGGTATTTTTCAACTATTAACATTGTCAGAAATGAGGGACTCAACATTTTTCAGACACCATATGCTTTCCCAAACACTCCTGTCTCAGAATGTGGCCCAACGTGCTCTTTTTTTTTTAACCAGGAAGAATTTCATGGAAGAAATCACACGGAGCACAACACACGTATAGCCTGGATGTCTATAAGAGCATTGGCAATTACAATGTCATATTGTGTTAGACTGCAGATCTGAAGCGTCTATAACCCTGAGGTAGCCTGATCACATATCTGAGAAGAATCCAATGCACAGGCCAATCCACTTCTGTAGTTCAGCTGAAAATGAACAGTTTCTCTTATTTCTGATCAGCACAAAAGAATTTCATGGTTAGGACTCTAAGTAATTTCTATAGTTATATTCCACTAACCCATCATATTATTCCATGATAAAGTCTGGACCTGTCATGCTGTTATTCAGATGTCTCATGAATGAGCTCTCTAATTTCAACATGTAGGACTTCTAAGACAGGAATATTTTAATTTTCCTTTTTGTATTCTATATTAAAAATGTTTTTTTGAAAACTTGTAACACTTGCCAAATATAAATGAAAATTTATCAACAGAAAGGTATTATCTTATAACACAGGAATCTAGAAATGCTTGAAACTTCTTAGAGCTGTTTTTACAAATTTTTTTAAGTATCTGATAGTGAACCAAGTCCCAAAAATGGTTATAAACAGTGTGACCACTGCTAGTTCAGTCTTTAAAAATAAATAACAAAGTTATATCTAAAATTAATAGTTCTTAATTCCAAAATAATAAGTTTATGCTTTAGGAAATATTCTTTACTTAAATAAACACTCCCCATCCACTATAGTGCTACATACAATTCCCACTCTTGAATACTGTACTGATAAAAGAAGGATCACAAACTCTTGTGCTATTTTCAATGTAATTTCAGCAGGGAGGAATACCTAGTTTGGCTATATCACTGCTCATGCTTCTCTGCAGGTGAGAAGAGACAAGACAGTTGTCAAGGGGTCAATTGGTTCAGTAAACACAGTAGCAAGTTCTGCCTTGTCTTTTCCTCTGTTTCTGTGGTCTACACTGATATATTTCACACAAAGAAGACATCTGCTCTGAATACTTGCTTCAACAATTATCCAATGATGTGGCTACTGCGGGCTTTGGTTCTATTTATGAATTTAGCAAAATCACTGCAGTTTCCAGATCATAATGATTTTGTTTCTTGACTATCAAGTAAATGCAGAGAAGGGCATTGTATTTTGACTCCTTCTGTATTTCATCTGTTTTGTACAACAATGATCAAATCTTCCTTCAGTTAAAACTGCCTTCTAAGCAATAATTATTACTATATGTTGGAATATGCTGTATCGACACTTTATCTCCAATCACACAATTATTATTAGTGTAGTGAGCTGTATTATCGCCAAACCTTACCCTAAAATATTCTTATGACAATTAGTAAAACAGAAATAGTGTTGGCCTGTATTGATTAATTTCATGTACAGAACTAACTAATGGTGCCACATAAAATTAGCATAAAGAATTATAAGATAGAAAACCAATTAGAAACATGAAATAACTTAATCTGTTTTACCTTTCACATTTTTAACCACAGTATTGTGAAGAATCTTGTTTCTAAGATTAAAGACATAAACTCTCACCCCAAAACTTTCACTATGCTATGCCTATTCAAAAAGCATTCCTTTGCAATTCAGATTCTGATGCTTTCAAAATAACGTATAAATGTAAAAAGTTAAAATACCTTGTGATAATAGGGAAAAAAAACCCAAAAAAAACCAAAACAAAAAACCCCACCAAACTGCAAAAACACAGGTTTAATTCAAGATATGGCAACAGACCTGTGACTGGGACCCTACGAAGGCGTACAAAAAAGAAGTGTACAGCTCAACAAAAGATATTGCACAGAAGTACTGGCTGATCCTTATTCAGGTATTAAAAACCAGTAAAATTAATGAAAACAAAATTAAAGTAACAAGCAATTGGTAGCTAATTGGCAACTTTCAAAAATGAGCATCATGACTGACATTATTTCATGGGCATGAAAACTATTTCATTCTTTTTGCATTTTGTGGGGTAAGAATTAAATCATTTCGCTACTTATGAAGAAGGAACAAATTTCCCTAAATGCAATGTCAGCTTTTTTTTTTTTTTTTTGCATTATTCAAAAAATAGAAAATAATAGTATTTCTATTCTCCCATATGTCAATAGAAAGACAAACTGTAGTTGTTGTTCTAACATTCTTAAATATCCACATCTGTGGTTCATTGGAAAAAAAAATTAAATATTCCAGATCTCTAAACCTCCTGGGAAGGTGCAGGCCTCAAAGCATATCACCTGCCACCCATTGATAACCCGAACTGTCATAATTAAGATTCACCATCTTCAAATTGAAGTACTGAGAATACTCAAATATTTCTTAAAATGTAAATATTACTTACGAACATAATTAAGAACAATGACCAAACCAGGGAATTTTTCATATCGCTGTACTATTTCTCACACTATGTCTCTCTCAATTTAAATTTAAGCACTGCACAAAACAATACTAATTTTATTTAATTCATTTGCTTCAACCCTGTAACAATAATGTGTACTGTCCTACACAACTTGTTTAGACCTCATTAAAAGATAAACACTTTTTTTAATCAATGAAAGACAATTTCATTTAAATGGAAAAACGAAAAGAAAAAAATCATTGTGGTAAAGTTTGTCTATTGGAAGATTCACACAATTCAAAAGAGTGCAAAGAAACACGTTCCTGCTTTTTCAGTCTAATTTTAGAAGTTCTGTTTGACTTTATTAATGAATATGTATCATGGGTTGGCACAGTTTTATTATCTAGTTACAGAGAAATGTGGAATGTTTTTCCCTTCAGGACTTTAGAGTTGCTTTTTTGGCGGCGGGGAAGGACAGGGACCTGTCAGAAAGCTAGCCAAGATACTGGCAGCTAATTTAACCAATGAAGATGCCAATTTGACTTTGGGAAGGACACATTTAAAATTCTCATCACTGAGAAGTCACTCTCTTGCCTCTAATATAGCCATGAGGTAACATTGTGGGTGGCAGGGGGCCCTGGGTCAGGTCCCATTTCCCCCTGGATGGCCGGGCCGGGCCCAGCCGGGCCTCCAGGAGCCGCTGCCCATGCGGGAAGAGAAAAAAGGAACAGCTCAACAATGCCACGTGTTTACAGCTTTGTGGCAGCTCCATGCCTGGCCGCCCTGGATGAGACTGATGTGGAGAGTGAAATAATACAAACTCTTGATTTGGGGGGTTGTGTGTTAAGTGTTGTAATTCCAAGTTCACCCATTGTCATAGTTACAGAGGTTATGTGCTCACATTAAAATGTTTACTGTTGTTGTTATTAAGGTTAATTACTTGAACTAAAACCTTGGTTGTTATGTACCTGTATCCCTCTCCCGATGTGTACAACTTCCACTGCTCCCCAGAGACTGTGCGCCCGAGGGCATATGAAAATTAAGGTATACAAAATGCAAAAGACCCCTAAAGACGAGCAGCTATTGTAACCCAAAAGAACTGAGAGCAACACCTCCGACCTGGCAAATAAAAAGGGACCTCGGATCACCAACTAGAACTGGCTTCTAAGTTGTCACCATAACTATAGTAGCATCCAACCAGGATGACATCCCTGGACCACGAGTCAACCAAGCATCTTCCTGAGAACTCCCATGAGAATGGAAGCTCCAGCTCTGCCAAGTGGCAAAGCTGAAACACCTCCACGTCGTCCACGGGAGCAGCAGCGGTGTGCGCGACCCCTCGGGCCCCCACCCAGAACTGTCCTAATAGAGGCCTTTTTCAAAGGAGCTGGTCTCCTGGCCCAATCTTAACACTGAGGGGTGGAAGAAAGGACTTCCACCAGTTTCTCTTTGTATTTCTATAGCCCTGCAGCCTGGGGCAGGGAGCACATAGCCACTGCAGGCCTGGGCAGATTTAACTCTTTCTTAGCAACATGGAACTTTTAAAGCACAATCCTTCCTTGAGAGAGAGAAGAAAGAAAACAGAAGGTACATAGGACAGGCACTGCATGAAGTCAGTGGATTAGAAATGAAAAAACTGATAATATTATTGGAATAAGACTGAAGAAGTGGACACTTTTAACCAGACTTGTCTAGGGTAAACTATGGAGAAATAGACTGTTCTTTATAGCATCTTAGTGTAGTTGGGGAGAATGCTAATTCTAATCAAAATTGAGGACTGATGTGATTGAGATTTAATTGAGAACTTTGAAGCCCTCACTCCTGGGTTAAGAGAAGGTCTCAGCCTTTGAGACGAAGATGATTTTAGACTAGAAGTATTCATAAACAGTACCCCAAATCCACTGAGAGGCTTATAGGTGGCCAAAGAAGAAGGCTGCTGATAGAACATCACAATCTGCAAAAACTCCGGGTGGTTGGAGATGTGTGACATTAAGAGCCACTAGACTATTTTGTTTTGTAGCAAAGGTCTCCATAAAACTCTAGATAGACTCTTCTCCTAAAGTAATGAATTATTATGTTTAAATAGTGAAATTGACTGAAAATCAGAAGTTGTGTCTTTCTATGTTGTTTCATAAGAAAGTTAATCATTTGTAGAGGGAGGGAAGGGTGTTTTAAAGTTTCATTCTGGTTTAGTTTTGTTTTCTTTTTCCCAACTTTATTTTTTTTCCCATTATTTTAGTGTGTGTTAATAAAACTATTTTGTTAATTTTTAATCTTGAGCCTGCTTTGCTTTTCTTTTATTCTTGCTCCCACAGAAAAAGAATAAATACTAAGACCACTATACTAAATCGGCAACCAGAATTTAGCGAACGTAAACCAACTACAATATGTTGCCCAGCATTTGTCTTCTTGTGGTGTGAGCACAAATTATTTTATGTTTGAGAATAAAATTATTTTCAGTAGTTTTAATGTCCTTTCCACATGAAAAAATTAAAATGTGCAAGTAGGCACATTTTTTACATAATCTAAATATAGTGGTTTAAATATTATCTTTAAAAGATGAGACAAAAGTCAAAAACAAGACCTATATTAAAATGGTTCTGTAATAATTTGTTCAGTTCCTTAGACATGTTCTTCACAGATCTATTTTTCTACTCAGGACTTTGTTCAATGACAACAGCATGTTTAGCTGGCGCTTTTCAGTATTGAGCAAAACAGGACATTAACACTAAAACATATATAATATTTACCTAAATAACTGTGAGCTGGTTTTTCTTCCACAACTTTGATTCTCCTTGCTCCTGCTGGTATCACCAAAGCTTCCACATAACCTAAACATGAGAGCAGGTGTCCCAAGTTAAACGGAAAAAACAGAAAAGCATGGAAAAGTACATCTTGTATGTTTTCTCATTTCTTCTCCCCTATTTTGCTTTTTAAATGTAGCAAGTTAAGATTTATGCAGCAATATTTTGAAGATCCTTGCAAAATTGAAGAAAAGCTATGGAACTGTTCCTTATATGTAATATATATACAATACTACATAATTAAAAGAGTATGGCACAGTAAAACATAACAAGAATTAGTGAGGCTTGAAGATTGGGGCTGGAGCAGGTGAAGTTATTTCTGGCTAAGTAGTTCAGAGTCATCATGACCACCAGATGACTATAAAAAAATTCCAGCTTTACTCAGCATGAAAAGACAAATGGTATGGTACTAAAAGCAAAGCATCCTCCCACTGCTTAGCTTTAAGCTAATGTATTTTTTGCTCCAACTCCTTCTTCTTGATTTAACACATTCAAACCCTGTTATGGTAGGCTTTGGTTTTGAAATCTAATTACATGCTTCAAATTGAGATTGTCTATTGACAGTGTGGGACTAAGACAGGATGTTGAACAATTTGCTTTGAGTAAAATGTGGTGGAAAGGTAATGCAGGTGAAAAGCATTGTGCAGACAGAAATGTCATTAATAAATAAACACATATTTTAGATTATCCAGGTAAACTTTACAAAGGGAAAAAATATAGCCATCTTTTATTATATGTAGCTATGTGATATTCTACAATAAAATAAAACATTTACAATACTTTTTGAATAATCCTGAAACATGAAAATAAAAGCAACATCTTTCATTTCTGTAAGAATTAATAATGCTTTCTAAATATTTCTTATAGCTTCTAAAGAAGGAAAATAACTTACACAGGTGTTAAGATGGCAATACCACACTATTGAGGATTGACACAGCACCCCAAAAAAACCTTGAAAAAGTGTGGATACTCACATTAGCAACAGAAGAGAGTTGACATAATGTGATTTTATTAGCAGGAAACTTCTTTGTTGTTTTTTATATATTGTAGTCCTCCAGACTCCTCTGGAATTTGGGATCCTTGCTTTGCCTTACAATCCACTTGAGAGGGCCAGACATAAATATTTGAAGACTATGCCTAACTTTGCCCTCTTGCCTAAAGCATTATACTTCAGTCTAAGATCCACCAAAGTCCTTTATTTTTCAAAGTTATGCTGTCTGCTTCTAATTACAATATTTTGATGTGATTTACTTATCACCTCTAAATTCTGTGCATTTTATATTTAAGAAACTGAAAGTGCAATGGCAAGCCAAAGCTGATAATTGGTCAGATGTTATTTCAAAGAAGACTTGTATACATGCTGCAAGATGCACATTATTAGGATTTCAGTTCTCTCTGTTGACATTATTGTGCTGGAACCAGCAAGTTATTCCCATTCACAGGACAGTTCACAGCAACACTTGGATAGCTCATATTTATTTTGCATTAGAAAATCTACTAGCTTGCTATGATATGTTATTATTAGTATAAAATAATGAGTAATGAAGAGGTATTAGACTTCCTCATGCATTTGGCTTTATGATTTTTCACTGCCTGGCTTAGTTTAGAAACATTACTCTAGATAAAAACCCCCCATAATTTGGCTATTAATTTTGAAGAACACTAAATGAATCTAAACACTAAAAGAATTTACAACACTCTGTTTGCTAAAAATATAAACCTAATTTCTCAAATCCCTTAAAAATCAGTCTCTCCTATAAAAGAGTGCATCTTAATGTAAGATATTGCCTTCATTTTGCAATTGAAATAATGTGCAATAATTTTGCAACAAATTTTAAAATATTTATTTTAAAGTTATCTTATCCTCGATGTCTTATCATCTTTAAAAAGCTAGATCTAAATCTGTTTTGAGGGTCTGCATAATTTTAAGAAATATAGCTTTTTATGTTTCCCAATGCTCCAAGTAACCTAAAAGCCACTGGTTTCCTTAGTACTTGAAAGAAACAGACATTACCTGCTCCTCTGGTATGGTTAAAATCACCTTTAATAACTTTGCATGACTTTCCATTTCCATTGCATATACCACAATGGTCTTCACGAGCCAGAGATCCTAATATACCATCACAGCCAAATTTCTGTGGTAGAAGAAAACAAAGGCTACTGAGACACAGGCCACATTTCTCATGAAGTTGCTTTTAGTATCAGGTACCTCACCCTTCTGCAAGATGCCTAGCCAGCATGACCCAGCCCTGCTGACAATGAGGATTACACTAGCTCATGGCAGAGATCCGTCCCATCCCCATGACTTTATGTAGATTGCTGCATTCACTTTTCCTATGTGGTTGGCTAACTCTACCAGCTGCTCTCCAAGAGAAACACAACTGCATTTCCATCTCCTAGTGGGACCTGTGGCACACCAGACTGTGCAATTCACATCCCACAGGCCTTCCCACTAAGAGAATGCAATGTGCCTCTCCTGCTTTCTACTCAAAATATGCATGGTTCTTTGTTATGCCCACAATGGTAAAGTGGCCTAAGGACTTATTCTGAATAGGTCGTAAACAGGTCTAGAATATGTAAATATAAATTATATCCATGTTTTGCTAAAAAGCATTCAGTTTAAAACAAATTAAGTTTATTCAAGCATCTCCACGTTACTGTCAGACACATTTCTATGAATTAATATCAGGGGTAGCTTGACAACAGCAATGAAGTTAATATATGCCAGCCTGATATGAAATAAAAACCTCTTAAAGTCTTAACATATACATGGGCTTGTTGTCTGCCTGTTTATCCAGGTTCAAAACAATTAATTCATACCTGGCATCTACCATCTGCACAGACATCTAGCCCATGCTGGCCACAGGAAGTCCCGTCCATCACCTTTTCTGTTAGAAGAACAGGCTGATCCTTTCCAGCTGGTGAACAGAATAAAGCGCACGGCTTTTCTGTAGCAGCAATGGATGGAAAAACATGCATTATTGGGAAAAGGGAATATTAGAAATACAGAATTATCACCAACACTATTGTTAAAACTGATACTTGCTTATGTGTGGCATTCATCTACATTAGGATAAGAAGTTATTTTAGACACAGTGAAAATAAAAAAAAAGTTTTAACCAATTTCTTAGCCATTTGAAAAACTTGAGGTTTTTTCTTCCTACAGCATGCTGTTGCTATAATCTTGGCCTACATAGTAGTCATGTCATGTTTGTTGTTGCAATTAAGAGTACATACATTACAGCTGTTGGAATATTTTAGTTGTAATCTATACTTTCATTCTCCTATATTTTTGGCAGATCATAAATACTGGTTAAAAAAGAAACTTAACACTTTCCAGACTTCCTAACTGTGAAGGTCAAGGGGAAAAAATGAAGTAACTGACACACCCTGGGGAAAAAAAATATATGAATTTACAAAGTTTGCATTTTAAAAAACAAACAAACAAACAAAAAACCACAGAACCCCTGGAAATTACTAACATTTTTACAAAGTTCAAGCAATTTTCTACTAAATTTCTAAAACATTCTGTGAATAATTTCTAATTATGAAAGAGCATAAAAATGTAGTAAAATCCTGCGTATCCAAGTATTCCTAATGGTCACATTTGTAAACAATGAAGTTTCACCACTGTGAAAGTAACAGTGAATAAAATAACCTAAGTCACTTCTCTGTGGTCGACTGAGTACAAAATGACAGGATTTTTTCATATCTTTGTTCTCAAAAGTACTGACTCTGAACTTTTTCCTAAATCTGTTGCAGATTTTTAACAGGATATAAGTCAATCCAGAGCCTGAAACTGATTTCACTTGGACACAATCTATACCACTTTGACTTCATATTGACTTCTAGATTCCTGGAGTGCATTTTTATTAGTAAATTAAGCAGTTCCAGGAAGCATTCAGGGGCACTGGAATTCTACTGTCTCTACAGCTGAACTGTAAAACAGTCTATGCCACATTTTTTTGCATGTGCTAACTAGCACCAGCTCAGTCTAGACTGGAAATTGCCATCTGCAAAGGACTGTTTTCAAAAAAAGTAGTTTTAGCATGCAAGGGGTAGGAAAGCACAGACAGAGGAGTCTTGGGCCAGCTGACTTACACAACAAAGAGTGGTCTGGGCACATTTAAATTACTAAAATTGACAGAGCCTCAGGGTATCACTAGAGGATCGGTACAAACAGATGTGATCTCTTCTGCCAACATGTGAAGCTAGTCAGACACAAGCCATCTCTAGATAAAAAGTTGCCTGAGTTTTTGCCCTAGGCATTCCAGTCATACTCTTTAAATAGTAACCTCAAAGTTCCCTGGGGGGAACGGGGGACTTTAAGCATGTATCAGCATTTTTTTAAGGAATACATGACTGATGACCTAAACATTATTTTAAAGACACTGAACTCAAAGACACAGGAACTAAACAATACCAGACAACTTCAAGAGACTACAGGAGATCTCATATAGCAACTATTTTGGACATGGTGCTCAGTTAGTATTCATTAAGAGAGCAAACAATTAAGGATTTGAGAATAATGTATACTGGGATGCTGGCAATCTCTAGCTGGTCCACTTTTGTTTCTCCTGAGGGACACCTCAAGATGACAGGATCACTTAGAACACAGTTAGATGAAAGCAACCATCTGTACTCATTAATGTGGCACAGGAGAGTGTCAAGATTTTTTCATGTCAATGAAATCATATTATTCAAAGCCAGACTTAAACATCTAGATCCTTTATATCCTAGGATATAAATCATGTATTCCTGTGCTAAAACAAAATTTAATATTAAAAAAAAAACCCTAATTTACTTCATAAGCACCTATGTAATAGCTGGAGAGAGTTCTTTTTACAATGAAATGAGCTAACATACAAGCCTAATGAAAACAGAATCACAAGTTTTCCTTTGGCACCTAGAGAAAATGCTTAGAAGAAAAGAAAAGTTAGGCATATATTATAATACGTGGATAGCAAAACAATCTTCTATGCTTTCTAAAGTTTTCTGATAAATTATTTCAAGAGTACAATTTACGGTAATGAACTCCTTAAAATTTGGTAGCACACACTCAGAGTAGTCCTGTGTCATTCTAGGGTTTTCTTTATTACAGCTTGCTATGATATTCTGAAGTTCTCAAGTCAACTGTTTTTATAACAGATGTGTTTTTTGTTGTGCTTTTTTCTTTGTTTGTTTTGAATTTAAATAAATTAAAATGGAAAATGTACAGAAAATTCAGTGGGGTGGAAATGACTGATCACTAGCAAGAAGGAATTTGCTTTCTAGACACTGATGTTTTACACCAACACTATTGTTGCAGATAATATAAGTCTGATCTTACTATACTCCCACTTGAGTGTTTTCCCAATGATATGGTATGTAAGCAAGTTTCTTGCATGGAAGCATGCATACAGTATGCCAGAACTTTTCATGCACTAGGTATTTGGATTTACAGAAATCTTATTGAAATTTATAGCATACGTTTTCTACACATTGCTCCCAAATCAAACACTGATATGCGAAATAAAGTGTTAAGCTAGAAGTTCTCTCCTTGCTCAAAAACAAAGGCTCACATCATCTGCATTGTCTTTTTTGGCTTTGTAGGTAAAAAATATAACTGATATATGCATGTTTAATGATGAAGCATTACTCTAGAAAGCTGTATTTCTGAGTCACTTTCTACAACAGTTCTGATTAAAAAGGAAAAAAAGCTGACTGGATTTTCATTCAAATGTAGTTATTACTTATTAAGAAGGACAAATTTAATAGGAATAAAAGAAAATATTCTAAAGCATACAAATGTACCACTAGAGCTTGTCTATGAAATTTAAATAACTTACCAAAAATACTGGGCTTGAGGTTTGTTTGTCTGCTTTAGTTTTTACTGTATCTCTTGATTACCAACAATATCAACAAGCTATAAGCCTTATAAGCAGATTATAAGAACAAGGGAAATGGTTTATACTTACCATCATCAATGACAGCTTGCCACTGGTGTACATGTTTCTGATATGAAGATCTGACACTGAAAACTTGGCACTGCCAGTCCCTAAAGGCAGGCATGCCAGCAGGACAAGAAGGATTTTCACATACCCTATACTGCATTGTGGGCCCATGACACTCTCCTTCAAGACCTGAACTAGAAAAGATGGCATAAGTACAACCTTTTACTGTTGGCACTATCTTGTCAAACTTACAGTATACTTATTTATGCTAGACACAAATTAAAAATAGCAAGGTTTTTTGTTGACACTTAGCATTCAGAAATCACCCACAAAAAATTGAAGTCACAGAACAAAACATGTTTGCCTTCTCTTTGTACTGGTTACATTACATATAAGAAGTGATGGGTGCTAAGTCATAATTTCCACTACTAATCCCAGAAACCACTGGGATTAGTAGGAGTTCAGTCCGGAGAACCTCAGGTGCAGTTTTGATATCATTGAGATTATTTTTCTCTCTCTGGGCTGAGCCAAAGGGGCTACTGAAAGGAAGCAACACCTGCAGATTTGCTACCTCTCCTTTTTCTATAAGTGTGGTGTTACAGGGCTCAGATAAATGCTTTGTTTCTTTCTGGTCACTGCAGCTGTGCTTGCAATGAACAAATGCAAAAGAAGAGAGAACTGCAGAAACTGGAGCTAATTATTTGGAACCTAGCCTGGAAAAATGAATTAATGAGCGTGAAATTAAGAGTTCCATAAATTTCAGAAATAACTTTAAGGTATACAGCTGAAAGTGGTGTTTAGATGGCATGAATTATGAAAGAATTCTGCATATCAAAATTTCTTTTAAACCCCCACGCTTTTGTACAGCCATATCCAACTTTTCCGCAAAACTCTTTATGCAAATTTATCTTTTTAAAACCCACAATCTATCTTGCGCCAAAAATCTGGTATACAGTCTTCCATAATTTTTCATTTCTACCTTTGTATTATTATTTTTTAAAAACCATTTACTCAACTCCTACCCACTCTGGTTTAATTTTCCCTATACTTGCCTTACTTTCTCTACTCTGTTTCCACTCCGATGCCTACATTTTCTTTTCTTTTTCACTTAGTGTATAAATGACCCACAAAAATCCAGTTGGCACTGAGTAATTAAAAGGAAAACACCTTTTAGTTGGTCACTGAGACATAGTGAAACAAATTTCATTCAAGTCAAAAATAAAAATCTCTTTATCCCCAAAGGCAGAAGGTTTTCATTTTCACAAAATAGGAAATCTAAATTCCGTTTCCTGACAGTCTATCTAAATGTCTGAGAAACTGGTAGAAAGGTTTCTTTGTAAAACTTTCAGTTCTTTGGTTCTCCAGATGAGACACAGAAGTCAATCTTCTCTTTAGAGAAGAAATTTAAAGACTAGAATTACACATTGACAATCTGCAAGTCAGAAATTGTGAATTTAAGTTTCTGTTGCTTCTTCAGATGAAGCTTAAGAAGGGAGTTTTAATCTTCTATTAATATTATCTAGGGCCTTGACAGAAGCAGAAAAGATGAAAAATAGTGCTGCCATGCAATAAAATACCTGAAATATCTATTCTTCTAAATGTTTTTCAGTATTCATAAGGTATTAATTGCTTAGCTAAAGGCCAACTGCATCTTCACAGGTTCCTGTACTCCTGTAAATTTTATTCAGAAATTCTGTTAAACAGCAATGGAAATTTGAACTGATTTTTACCCAGGGCATTTGCGTTGTCGACTGCTGATTCCAGTGTTGCAAGTACGGCTACAAGTGCTCCAAGCGCTCCATTCCCCCTCCGTATTCTCCGCGAAAGAGGTCCGATTGATACAATCTCCAGCCTTACACCACTAGGTGAAAATTCAGCTCTTAGGTAAATAAATCAAGGCATATGCAAAACAATTCACTTCTCCATGAGCACATAGGAAGCACAACATAAACATTTGATTCAATACACAGTTTGCATATCAGGTATATTTTTGCCTAGCACTCTCCAAAGCTTTTTTATCTGTCCTAATAAATGCTGCAGTCAGATATGTTTCTCTGTTTCAGTGGCCAAGCAGCAAATTCAATTCTTGTCTATAACCTCAAAAGTTCATTTCCAATGAAGCATACCTCCTAGAAATGGTATCCATACTATGCTGCCTCCTTTCATTTTAGATTGGGCACTGGCTAAAGAAAGCATTTTAGAGTCCAGGCCAAACCTATTGCAAAGATCACTGTCCAGCTGAACTGTGCAGATGATCACAGCACAGTGTCCAGGACTGTTTTCAGGACTTGCTTGCTTCAGCATGACCGTTCCCACCAGCAGGAACTTCCTTGTCCCTCATTATCCAGTGACAATTTCAATAGAAAGACATATAACAAGTAATAGAGAAAATGAGATTTTATTCACCACTTGTATTCAAAGATAAAATGGAAGCTTCAAAAGGCTGGTGTTGAGAAAGTCCAGAGAATTTCTGGTGTTTACTAAAATAATAATAATAAATTCAATGATCTTGCATGCATATATCATTTCCCAGCAAAACTGCAGTTTCTCATTCAAAAACTATGGAATCTCTGTTGCCATGCTCTTTAACCTATGTCCATATCTTGTAAAAATCATCGTCAACTCTGCAGAAATTACTGCTTTATCAAATTATACTAACATAATATCTGTACCATGTATTAGGAAGCAGAGGTATTTTCCAGCCTTAACAATTTCATGATTCAATGATTCAGCAATTACAAACAATAACTGACAGACAACCAACAATCACTTAATGCTATTAACATCAGTAATTTAACTAATTTCTTTCTACATTTTGAACTGTTGGTGAACCATTGTTATCACTGGATAACAGACTTCACAAACAAGTCTCATATTTAAAGTAAAACATAAGGTGACATAAGTCAATAAAGATTTCTGTTTCTTTTAGAATACACTTCTGTAACTTTTAGTGTATGTGGTAAATCCTTATTTGGTAACCTTTTCACCTACAGTTTGAAACTGGTCATTACTGATCAATTGATCTTAATTTTCTCTCTTAAATCATCACATTACAATGAAGGCATAATTATTCTACTTCTAAAAAGTCTTCATGTAGAGTGTCTCCATCTTTATTTTAGATTTACAATCAAAAACTCTAAATTTTGTAATGCTCCTGGATGTTTCAAACCAGAAATGCTCATACACATTTACAAGTTATTGCTTCAGATAAAACACAGATTTTTCTATCAAGATAGCATCTGCCCTCAGCACTGTCAAAGGGATGTTTATAAATCCTTGACTTAAACCCCAAACAAGTAGAAAAAGGTATGCAAATGACATTTCCTAAGTTCCTAAAAGGAGCAGAAGACAACAATACTTCATCTCCACAATACCAATAAACAAACCCCAAAGCTAGCAATTTATGTAATCTAAACTTCATCTTAGACAGATAATAAAGCAAACAGGAATAATTTTTTCTTATCCCCTACAATAAGTTTTGGTGATGTCTGCTTAGTTTTTTACTGCTATACATAAATAAGTTATCTCTGTAGCCTGGCTCAATGAGCTGTTTTAATTACAATCAGTAATTCTGAGTGATCATCATAACAGGTTCAGCTTTCTCATTCCATAGCATGGGCAGGCCAGTATTAATGTGAAAAATTTGATATCAAACAAAACACATGTCCCTTACTTTCCAGATATTTACTTCAGACAGTATCAACCACAAACTTTATCAGAATTAAAATATTGAAACAACTGTCATTATTTTGGAGATATGAACAGAAATACAATCTGGTTTTTCTTTAGCACACAAAATTATATTATCTGAACATTTTATATTAATTGAATTATTTGATTTTAGGAGAATGATAAGAGTCCTGGTGAATGTAATACGACTCAAAGAGTAAATCACTCCTATGGGTAACAGCTGTCAGCACAATATCTCCAAAATTCCAAGACATATGTATAGTCTTTCTCTGTTTTGTGTTTGAGGTTATTTATATCAATTTACAGATATATACAAAGATTACAAATAATTTTATCTGGAAAGCTCTTGAAGGACAATTCATGTAAGTCTGACTTGGGTGATCATTTAATTTGTCTGTGATGGGATGCTACTATGGGATTTGTCACTGTTTTACATGCACTGACACTATAAATACTTCTTGATAAAATTTATACTGAAAGATTTTGGCAACAATCTGAATCAATTCCTTCACAGAGACTATTTTTAAATCTTAAACCATAGCTGAGAACACTGTGTCTTTGAAAGCTTAAGTTTCTATTTACAGTTGGAAGAGCAACAATTGCATTCCATTCATAAATATGACACAAAATGAGAAAGATTTTGAAATAAAACAACATAAATATTAAAATATCTGCCTCTTTGGCTAACCTTTTTTAATTCACTGGTTTTAGGGAAATGTTCTTTTTTCTTATATATATTATAAAATATATAGTATATAATACATTCAGTTGTGCAGTTTATTTTTATGGTATTGAGGTAAATAGGAACTTTAGAGAAGCACAAAGACCTATTCAGTTTGTTTCCTTAAATGTTAGATGTTCAGTATAATTGATATTGCTTTTCCACCAGAGGCATACCTTTCCACTGTCACAGTCTGTTCCATCCATTGGTGGATCCAGTTTAGTTTTGCATTCCTTCTCACTTTCCACCTTACACCACAACCCAGTGCAAATGACATGCTGAAAACCAAAGAGTAAACACAAAATCTATCTTATGCAAAATTACTTTTTGCATACAGTCCACTAATGTTGTCTAAATTTACTAGTTTGATGGTACTGAAACACATTTAAAGACACATTAAACATGCAAAAACCCCCAAGTGGACAGAGTCTGCTTAGACTTTTACTAACTGCGCTTCTCTAAGACTTCCAGATTCCTCATTTGTGCCACCCTGACTGCTGCTGTCATGCTCTTCAATGATTCACAGCTCCTTCAGAATTCATTTATTACTCTAGAAAAAAAAAAAAAATCCAAAAGCCATCACACCTGATCCCCACAAGGAAGACACAGTTACCTGACAAGTGTTACTGGAAAGAAGGGAGATAGCAGGAGTGCAAGTCAGTAATGAATTTTAGAGACAGAAAGAAAAGCCTTCTGAAGTATCAGAACACAAAAGTTTTTACTTTACTCAAAAGAAAGGCCAGCACTGCAGGATGCTGGCTCACATTTCCCGAATTTCCCTGGCAGCTTTCCCTATTTTTCTCTAAAAATTCCTCCTTCTCCTATGCTTTTCAGTCAGGACTGCATTCTCCCTGCTGTCTCTTTCCCCTCAACAATAAACCATGTGGAGGTGAAGAGATGTCACATGGGGCTGAACTGTCGCCTGAGTATTACTGCATATGCACAGTGATCCTCCACTATGTATATTGCCCAAAGAGGGACAAGAAGGATTGGGGAGGGGGAGGCATTGCAAGCAGGATAAAAGATAAATAACAGCTGGGCTTTTTAAACCAGGGCTGCCAGAAGACCTGCTTTTTCTGAGTGAAATGATTTGTTATAATGGGACACCAAGTAAGAATCTCTGTGCCTTTTACACTATGTATGAAAAACGTCATAAATCTTACATTACCTTGAAAAAAGACTAAAAGCAGACAAAACATAATTCAACAAAAGATTGTGTCTGAACCAAGGAACAGGGCAGTTCCATTGGGAGCCTTACATGTAAAAATGTCTGTAATATCAGTTATCAAAAAAAGAAAAAAGTCAAAGATTGTAGAGGTCTGAAGCATTGAACAGAAAGAAGAGACAGGATGGCAGCAGTCAGACTCCTGATTCATCCTGTAATAGTTTTTTGCTGAAACTGAGCTAACAACATGACAACCAGTTTATGTAGGGCTTCAAAAAACAGCTACAGAAGTTCTGTTGTGTTAGTGGGTAATTTTAGCATTTTCAAGTAACAAACTCCAATTTCTGTTTTTGTTCATTGTTTTTTAAACAATATAGACGATGAGAACAGTAGATGAGATAGAGTATCAGATGTTCATGACAAAGTGCTTGATACCAAGTAGGAAACGAGAGACACACTGTTGCAACTACTCCACAAAAATATATGTTAATCTAATGGTTCTAATTAATTTTTTTTTTTTTGTATATTCAAATCCTTATTTATGAGTGAATACAATGGTGGAAGAGCCACTCAGATTTATCCAAGTTTTAAAAAAATACAGGTAAATTTTCCTTTGTGTCATCACATTTTTAACTATATTATCCTTATTTTTTCCCCCTAAACACTTTGATTGTACACTTAATTTAATTTGTATATGATTGCAGAATAGCTTATAACAAATCTAGTTCTTTACAAATCTAGAAACAATTATTCTAATTCTTCTTTGGGTACCTAAACACAGAGACATACTTGGACCATGTACACTAAATAAAGAAAATCAAATCAAATCCATTTGTTTGCTAATGTGCCTTTTACACATTGGCATGTTTCTACAAATACTTGTATACCATGTACCTATGAACCATGACCTAACTTCCCCAGATAGAAACTACTTTGGGCTTCAAGTGAATTGCATTCTAAAAACTCTGACTTCTGTTAAAAACTCTTAAAATAAGCACTCAATATTAGCAGACTTTAATATTCCTCAAACCAAGAAAAAGGAGGTATGGAATTACTAAAATTGGTGGTTTACTTGTAAGTTTTTTTTCTGGCTTTTCATTTCAGTCAATCACAAACATACTCTTTAGTTACTGTTTAGTTACTGTATTTCTGTTGCAGAGGTATGAGATATGGAGATTACTGTCAGTATCTAAGTTTTGACATTTAAGGTTTTCTGTATAAGGCCAGGGAAAGACCATAACACACAATATGGGTTTTTCGTTAGCAATGTACAATGAAGCACGTCTGGACTGATTTGAAAGCAAACAGAAATCTGGAGGCCAGCATAATTTTTACAATCACTCCAAAATCAGGGCACAAACTTCTACACCAGGATTTCACTCCTCTGCAAAGAAACTTTCTGCAGTCAAAATAAGGAAGCTAAGCTAATGTTCACAAATGTTTAACCTCTCATCTATGGTAAGTGTAGTTCAACAGCCATCACAGCTTTCTAGATGAGCCAAGAGAAGGAATAGACATTGGAGATTAAAAATTGTGACGTTAGACTGTCCACAATCTGTAAAATATTTCTTTGTGTGTACACAAGAAAGCAAAATATTGCCAACCGTACACAAAGGACTTCTTTTTCAACGAATGCGTAAGTCATGAGTTTTTAACAGCAAAAGTTTGTAAAACAAAACATGAAAGCCCCAATGTATTACAGAGGTCACTGCAGCTTTGGAGTTTTGAGGGGGGGGGTGGGGTGTGTGTGTGTGTCTGTTCTGTCTATTTATTTAAAATAGTGAGGCAGGTCTACGTGAATCAGAAGGACACATTTCCAATCATGTAAGCATGTGGAAAATAAGTCCAATTGAGAGGAATGACCAGAGACAAAAAGGGAAATTTAGAACAGTATTTGTGCAAAGTCAAGTTTGTTTAAAATGTAGTGGTTGAGATGAAGACAGATATTTCACCAGGACTATAATATTTCCATTACTTTTGTTCTTTTCATTGTGATCTTTCCCTGAAATGCCTTAAAAATCACCATGAAATAAAACCAGTCTCCTACTTCTTTGCAAAGATCACAGCTGTGTTATGACAAGAACTGTTTTAGTGGAACTGGCCAGATAGCATTCACATCCTGGACTTTAATCCTAAAAACCAATATTTAATAGTTCAACAATTGCATCAAATTGTCAAGTTTTACAATCCTGTTTAATCATCAAGAACTGCTTCTGAGCCATGATTTCACTCTCTGTTATGCGAAACAATGTTAACATCTAATTGATTCTTGCATGAGACATCATGGGCATAAAAGCAAACTTGGCTCCCTTACAAGGTAAGAATGGAGACACAGCATAAATCTTGAGCCTGGACATCCACTCATGCTTTTCTACGGTCTAAAAATTTTGCCTAGGATATGAAAAAAAAGTCTTAGAAACAAAGATGAAAAGGAAAAATAAAGTTATCATTTATGAAAGGGGAGTGGGGAGGGGCTCACTTGGGAAAATACAGAAGTAGAACCTCAGTGGTTCCTTCAGTTCTTTGCTTCATTCATTAAATTAAAAAATATAAAGGAATTCTTGATAGCGAGGGAATGTAATTTTTATCTCTAGTACTTCTCAGAGGTTGCCACGTAATGCCACTGTAAAGTGCAGTCCTAAAATGCTCCTCAGTAATAACAATTGTAGAAAATTACATTTCAGCAAAAATACACTATTGGTTGTATCACTGATATTTGTAGAATTAAGATTATTTTTCATCATTACTCAATTGTTTTCTTAGTTGAATAGCTGTTATATACAAAACACAGTTGCTTTATGTAGAAGACTGTATGGAACTCTGTTCATTAAATAATCTTCCAATCTCAAAAAACATAAGATCGTGATATAGTTCATAATTTATCTTCTACTAAATTATAGTTCATAATTTATCTTCTACTGAAGTGCATTAACTGTTCAGCAAGTAGAACTTGTCCAAAAAATCCTGGGCTATAAATTGTTGGATTTACTGACATTTAAATGAACCTTTGAGGAGTGTGTTTCTCTCATTTCCTGCCTTGCAGGCAACAACTATAACCATAATAAACTTCCAGGTACTGGCAGAATAGGTATCAAAGGAAGACTAAAGGAAGTAGATTGAATACCACAGAATATTCAGCGCTTACCTTTGCATAATTAAATAATTATTGTGATAAATTAATGCAGTGACTAAATTAATACAGTAACTAATAAAATATTGCATTCACTTTGGAAAGGTCTTCTAAAAGTTGATTTCTCCAATGGCAGCCACAATAATTTGTACAATCAACAACAATCAACACAGAGAAATCTGAGTAATTTTCATACTAATAAGTGAAATGCACTTATTTGCAAGGTGAGATTCAACATATTTGTTACTTTTATCTAACATTTTTATTACTGAAGAAGATGATAAAATCAGCTATTGAGTAACAGTGCTTCACTGTTAGGTAATGTTGGTGTTGCACAGTCCATGCACTAGAACTCATGGAAGATTTCTGGAAAGTTTAAATGGTTTGGTACTAGCTGAATTGCAATGGTAACTTCCCTCTCCCACCCTGCCCCCACCCCCACTTTCTTTTCATACATAGGAAAAAAACATGTAAAAGAAGAACAACTTTGTTATCCTCTGGGCTGTGCTCTATCCATTGCTCTGAGCTTCCCCTTCACCATAGAAATGTTATTTCTATAATTTAGACATTCTGTATCTAATTGGACTAGAAGTAAACGTCCCTGACTGAAGAGATAAATTTAAGAGCCACAGCAGGGAACAAAACAAGGAGATTTGAATATGGTGCCTAAGCTTGCTGTAAGTAGCTGATCATGTCTAGAAACTGAGGATCAAGTTTCTTGGGGTTTTTTGTTGTTGTTCTTGGGAGGAAGTTAAGAGTGTAAATTCCTCCAGAGAAAAGAACACAGAAGAAAACCAGAAACGTGACTTTACTAAGGTCAGGAAGGAAGCTTTGGAAAAATTCTCTTCTACCTCACTACTGTCACCATGTTTTCTCAGTTTTGTCCCTTGTGTCATTTATTCATTGCTAATAGATCCAAGGTTCTTGAAAAGTCATTACAATAATTCCTTGGTTCAATATTTCGTTATACAATTTCCAGTTTAGGGTTACCAGTTTTGCAGAGGATTTTGGAAAAACTGCAGAAGGTTCTTCCCATTGCTCTCTTCTCAGAAACTGTTATTGGGCTCTTTTTCTAACTGTTAAGACCATAAAGTCATCAAGAAACACATTTGGTTTTTTGGTGAGAACTAAAATTAAATTGCAGTTTTTCAGGAAAGTTGAAACAAATATATGTCTTTTGTATTTTCTTGCATCATTATTATAGTCCTTCTTCACAGCAAACCCACATTATACTTGGATTTAAATTACAATGGTATATTAATTCTAACATTTAATAATATTAAATGGTATAATACTAGGAGTATCTAATATTACAGTAAAATTGTCAGAAACTTCTGTTGATTTTACTGTAAATATAAATATTTAATATAAATATAAAGCAATAATTTTCACTAGGTAGGAAAAAGCAGATGTTTATTTAGCTGAAAATTAGTGATTTAGCTGAAAGGTGTCCTCTTGCATACAGAATGTCAGAAGAGAGAAACATGACTGAAGATGACTAGAAATCGACAGCTAGAACCTAAGTAATCTCTGTGCAAACAGATTAACACTATCCCAGTAACATTCACTAAATTTAATTTCCTAATATTTAAAAATAATAATGTAAACTAAAGAAAACTCAGATTTAGGATCTCAAAAGAAGAATATTCACTGCATCTACGAAAAAGCACAACATGCATAGGACAACTATCTGAATTTAAATATGTGAATAAGAACAAAACACAAAGGTAATATGAAGTGGATCTGTCCAGACAAATGAAAAGCATGTAACAATATTAATACAACAGAAAATCTTGATTTTTTTTCTCTTACTTCAATTACTTTTGAGAATTTTTAAAGAAGACCTACAAGAAATACTAAACATGCTACCATTTTATTATTCAAAATAAACTTCTAGAGAATGAAAAATAGAAATTACATTCTTCAATTGAAAGCAAGAAACTGAAAAGCAAGAAATGGGTTGAAATGAATTTTAAAAAAGCACTTGGAAATAAAGAAGAATATTTGTAGAATTGTGACATTGAGATTTACTGCTCATATCCAGACTGAAAATATTTTCAGACAGCTAAAACAAAATCCATTAAACTATGGCACTTTTCTTCCTTTTCTCTCCAACTACACCACTCTCAGCCGGTATTAGTTGTACAAGTATTGCAATGTTTCTTTTGAGAATCTTTTAGATAAAGGTTAGTTTACGTGAAAGTCTCTGAAGAAATAGTACTATGTCCAAACTGAAAACAGGAAGAGAACTGAAGAACTAAAGGAGAAATTAATAATGTTTTCCTATTTAGTACTCATAACCTTTTCAGACTATCTGCCCACTGATTCTGATGAAATTATATTTCATAGTTCCTCTAGTTCCTCTCTATCAATTCATACTCCATGCTCTTTATATATTTGTATCATCTTCTCATCTTGTCTTGATTAGTGTCTTAAGGGCATACAATATATTTAGTCTCTCCTGTTGATGTTAGAAAAAAGGTTGACTTTTCTCTGTAAAAATCATTCTTGAAGTGCTTCTTCAATCAGATGTCTACTAGTATTAGCTCATAAAGTTGCAAAGACCTATTCAATTTTGCTTTGTCTTTTTAGGGGTAATATAGAGTGACACTGCTTCACACAGGCATGAAGCAAGGTCAGCAAACTGATTTAAGTACTGGAACTCCTCTTGTCATGGCATGGTACAGCTCTGCCTGGGCTCAGAGGTGCCTCCTGGGAGATGCAGAGAGTGCAGTTAACACCACTATTACTCCTTACAGTGTGCACAGGCACAGCATAATCTTCTGGAGGTCAGAAATGTATGTTCAGTACCTAAACCATAATAAAATGAAACCTAAATAATAAATTACAAATATTCCATTTGCTGCAACAAGGTGAATTAACACTATGACATCTTCTGTTTCTAAAGTACGAGAGAAGCATCAATAAAATATGTTTCAGGATATTCAGAGACCTAAAGCAAGAATAATAAGATAAACCAATGAATATGTGCATATTAATTTTGTGAAAGCAAGTGTAAAATTCTTACTTCAAAGGTGCTATATTCTCTTTCTATCAAATACACATACAAAAGTTACTCTCACACAAAAATAGTGATGATGCATTTTCTGAAGTACAGACATTTCTGAAGTATAGCCTTACCTGCATTTCTTGGCAAAAGGAAGCAGTTGGTCCAAAAAGAATCTGACACTGCTCATCTGCAGTGTACGTCATTCCTGGCAGCTTAGAGGGAATAATCACAGAATTGAGGCTCTGAGGATTCGTCTGTACCAGACAGTTACTGGCCTTTGACCTGGTAATATGCAGAGATTCATATCCTGAGCAACCCAAGGGTCTGATTGCCATGCCAACTTAAACTTGCATACAACGTTCAAAATACATGAACAATTACAATTCAGCATTGGGCTGCTGCTCAAATTTAAACTGTTACGGCCTGCTTGTTATAAGTTAACATGTTATTGTACATTTGCAGAAAGACAATATAATTGATCAGCATTTCAGAGAAGTGCTGGACAACATTTTAGTGTAAAACTTACTTAATGGATTAAGGTTTTGGCAGCCAAACATTTCAATACACAGCATATTAATATATAGTAAACACAGTGACATATATGATAATCATATACATTAAGTCATGAAAATATAAAAATCCCTGTAAATTCTTAAAACAGATTTTTATACATCTAATATTAGATTGTGATGATTTAAAATATTTTGACGGATTTTGCAAAACAAATCTCTCATAGGAGTAAAAAATTTCAAAAACTTACTATTATTTCAGTATATTAATTTGCATCTATTTCTACATGACATACATCAAGAGTTCTTTTCTTTAATTATATACCTGAGAAATCTTTCCAGGTCTTCCCTGCTGCACTGAGACCACGAAACATCCCCAAGGTTCTGTCCTTTAATCCATTCTCCAGACATGATATGTACACCATCTGCACAGGATGGGTGGTCATTGTCGTGGTTTATCCCCATGCTGAATTTTGAAGTTAGTAAGAACAAAACAAAGCAAAACAAAATAACTGGAAGTTTTAAAAATTTTCTGAAGTTAAAACTCTTGCAATAGGCTGCAAACAGCTCATGTAGGAAATTATGATTTTGATTATTTTTTTCCACAGTATCTTTCAAAGAAGTGCATGAACCATGTGCAGAGGACAATTCTATAATTTAAGATGGAAGAGGAGTTGCATTTATTTGATGAGAAATATTGCATTCTAATCAGTTCAATACATAATTTGGACAACTTTTTGAATTTACAGAACTGCATAATTATTACAAGTTTAATGAATACTATTTCTCTTGTAAATGGGCAACATGCTAATTTATTAAGATTAGTGAATATTTTGGCAGTGATTCTATCTTCATTCTATATGGAAATGATTGTCTCTAAAGAGAAAAAAAAAACAACCACACCTAAATGTGTTTTCAGTCTCTTGTTAAAAATAACACTGATGAAGAAATTAAACTGACTTTGTTTATAAAGACTTAGCATCCTTATGCATTCCAGGGAGTTCTCACATTCAATGAACAGCAATGAAAAAATCTACTGAATAGCTGCTTGAAACTGCTGTTTTAACTGAAGATTCACTCTCATTCATAATTAGCAAACAGAGAAGAAGAAGAAACACTTAAACAAAACTAAGATTTTCAGAATTTTCCACTTAGCTAAGTGGATCATGCTTGACTGATCTTACAAAAAAATAAATACACTCAACTGTTTTTGGAGATTTACAAATGCTTATGAGATTACTCTCCAGAGTGCTAGAATTTTGCAGCATTACTCTGTCCTGAAGAAAAGTAAAACTCCAGGTTTAATAAAACTCTATGCCTTGTATTATTTCTTTCACTTACAGACAGAGTGTTTGCTGTGTCTGTACAGAAACTGAAGCGCATCATGCTTCTCCTTATTTCTCCACCCTACAATGGCAAACGGCAAAAAAGACCTGTCTCCCAGTGGTTTTGCTGCCCATTCCATCCCAAAATCTATTCATGACTAGACCAAATTATACATAAATTTGAAATTAGTTTTACCTTGTGTTTGCTAATGAAATTAATGGAAATATAATGAAGAAGTTATATAGAAGTTCTCTGTTACACTGATGTGTACACTCCACAGTCTGGATCACTGGGACACAATGGTTTCTGCATAAATCAGATAATTTTGCTACCTGTAAACTGTATAACTGCATCAGGAAAATGTGTCTGACTCTCATCTTAGCCTCTGTCTTCTCCTGACCTGCCTGAATGGCACAAAACAACTACACAGAAATGCTTCTGCATTTGCCTTATGTTCTTGCATGCCTCACATGCAGAATTTGAGATGTCTCTATCTCCAGATGTATTTACACCCATAGGTATTGTGGAGGAAGAAACAGGAAATCTAATGATATTGAACCTAGTGGACTACATAAGAAAAAACAATCTTCTCATATATCTATAGTTATAAGCTTCCTTGGTACAAAAACAGTCATTTAAAAATACTCATTTGGCAGTATCATATACACCGCAGGATTTAAACTAAACATTTACAACACAAAACCTTGACAATATTTATTATTCAATTGATGGCTCCTATTTTTGAAGAGTGAATTAACACATTTATATGTTATTTCAAAAATTTTTTAAATTAAAATTACAAAACCTCTGTAATTTCTAATTATGATTATTGCCCTTCACTCTGAAGAACAATTCTTGATGCTAGACTTTGTCACAAAATATTCTGTAAAGTTAGCCAGAGAAATGTATGCTGAGCTGAACCAAGATCTTGACTGTTTCAAAAAACAATCACACTAGCCACAATTGCATATATATATCAATGTACCCCCCTTTTTCCAATATACTACCACAGAAGTAATTTGTAAATTAACACAAGAAATCTGAGGAAAACATTGTATTTTAAAGCATTAAGTGATTAAAAGGGTTGTCTTTGTAATAGCTGTGTATATCATATACATTAAGCACTAATAAAAGACTTAATTTTAATAATCTTCCAATACTTTAGCTGCTCATACTTTTTTAACACTTCTATCCTGCTTTGACATTCAGCTGTAGTTCAAAATATCTGTACTAATGCAATTGAGGAATTTTTTCCTCAATTCTCTTCCACCTCCAAATGAAGTACAGTAAACAGAAGTACTGAATCCTTTGCCCACCTGAATGAATAGGCATTAAAAAATGTCTATTGAAAAGGCAAATACAGGTTGTATGTTTACATCAATTAACTACATTGCAAGACAATACCGAGAAATAAGCTAAAGAAGCAACAGAACTTGCCCTTAAACATTGTCAGGAATATTTTTTTCAGTGAATGCTTTTGATCTCTTCTGTAATGTGGTAATGGCTGCATATTTTTATCTGACCTAGCATCAATTACAAGACCACATAACAGTCAATGTGCAGCAGAACTGACTTCTGATTTCATTCCTGACATCACATTATGTGTGCAGTGAAAGAAAGAAGCTGAACAGTTACTGCTATCTTCTTATTCAACATGAGAGTTGCAGTGCAAGCATGTCTACCTACCTCTCCATTAACAATCAAGGATATAGCATTATTCCATGCTTGCAGTAGTGGTCATGATATTTTCTACCGCCCCTTGCTGTACGTGAAAGACGTAACTACATCCTCTCACTGATACAAAGGTACCACAGAAACTGTGTGTGTGTAACGTGCTGTTCTGTCTCTTCCTATAGAATGAATGTATTATGATAGCACTCAGCACAATGCTCCCCTCTCCTCTCTCCTACAGCTGTGATCATTCAACCTCATACAAGAATAAAGCCACACCATTTGAATGTGGGAGGAAAGCAAAGGAGTTTGGGATTATAGGATAACTTTGTAATAGCCTTAAAAAACACAATTTACAAAAACAGTGCTGCACTTCAACAAGTAGCGCTTCATGTCTATATATAGAAATAATTTTTTTTTAAAGAAAAAAGTGCAATTTATTCAGTGTTACATAAAAATGCTCTACCCATTCTGGTTAAAGGCTATATACAAGAGATAAAACATGCAAGTAGGAAGTATTCCATAGAATGCCTTCTCTAAATAAAATATTAGCAACATTTAAATTCACACTATGCAATTAAACTATATTTTAATATTCTCAGTTTTAAGGTATTTTGACAAACAGACTTGGTCCAATAAACTTTACTAAGCATCCACTGAAGTCCACTTCAAGTCCACTGAAAAGAAAGTATTTTTATTTAAAAAATACTCTAAAACTTGTTGAAAATATTTCTATGTTTTTAGTGATAACATGTATAAAGTTGGAATCATTTTTGCTAAACCTTTAATATGCAAGTAGAAATAGTACAAAGAAACATAATTAAATTAAATGTATTTGGAATTAATAACTCAGGCCACTGAAAGTAGAAGAAAAATATTAGTTCAATATTTTAATTAAAAAGCAAATCTTTTACAATTACAACTACTGCTGCAATTATACGTGTTCAGCTGGAATCAAACAGACAGGAGCATCTCTCCTGTCATGTCAGGGAATAGCTTATATTCTTGCATTCAAAATTCATTCCAGTGTCAACATACCAAGTACTACAATTTATCTTCACCTCATTATTGTGGAGTATTACAAAATCAAAGCTCTTTTAAGCCTCAAAAGAAGCATCCTCAGTCATTATTCTATATTTAAATAAGCTAAATAAGGTTGTGCACACACCTTGAAATAGTTAGGTCTGCATTGCTATTTTATATTTCTTCTCACCATATGACATAAAAATTCTTTGGCATATGCTACTTCCATGACTATGGATTTGCTCAGTGACCCCACGTTTCCAAGTAAAAGCTTTTTATTATTTATTCATTATTTTGTTCCTGCTTTGCAAATGGTAGATGATGGTTGTCACCATCCTATCACACTTAAAATGCAAGTAGTGCAGCTGAACAAGAATGATGCTATTAAACAAGAAACAGGCAAAGAAGGGACAAAGGTTAAACAGTAATATAAAATAGATTAATAGGGACAAAATCTTAATATAGGAGCAATTAATTATGTTAGCTCAGGTAAATGTGGAGAATTATGATAGGCTTCTCTGTAAACAAAAACCCAGGGAATCAAAAAAATAAAGAGAACCACTACTGCTCAGATTTTCACAGTCACTAACAGTGAGACAGATTAGGAAATAAGAGACACATTAAGAAAAGCACAAGAGCAACTGCTAGAATGAGCCAGCACTAGAATGTTCAGTATAATAAACAGACTCCCAAATACTAAAGGTTCTATTTATTCCAAGTCATGTATAAAACAAGGGAATGACCAGTGTGAATTGCAGATCAAGTATAATACTACTAGTATGAGCTCAGCACAGACTGAAAATTACAAGAAAACTTTCCCCTTGCGAAGGAGAAAATAAACCTCTGAATGCAGTTGCCAGTTTGTATCTGTGATGTGTGATGAGATCAGGTTCCATGTGATTTGTTAAAAATTCATATTAGTATAAGTGTCTACTACACAGTACTTGTAAATTTAGTCCAGCTATTATCCTATTTATTTTTCCATTTTGTGAAATAAATCACTAACATAATAAATTCTATTGCCTTAAAAATAAAAATTACTTTTAAAAGTATTATTAATAAATAAGTGCTATCTTTCTTATTTTTTCCACTGCTTTCTTTTTTTGGATCATTTTGTGCAATAGTACACTAGAATGATCAAAACTATTTAAACTATGGATCCAGAAATTACAAGGTTTAAAAGCTTATATGGTGTTTTATAGTACTATGATTTTTGCACCAATTTGTTCTGAAATTTTGCAGTATCATGAGGATGTATTTGAGAGGTGAAAAAACCACCCCTTATGTGACTATCACAGACAGACAGAAGCTAAACTACTTTCTTAGTATTTTTATTGCACTTTTTCAACAAAATGTTTTATCACACTACCTTTATAGAGAAAAATATATAAAAAGACCAGACTAGGAGCAGAATTTTATAGACTGTTACATGTTGACTTGCCTTTTCTTTTTTTTTTTTTTAAATCCTAGTTAGTGAAATATTAAGTGCTGTGTGATTTTCATATGTCCTTTAAAACATATGAGAGCTTCACAGATCATTGAATAAATGAGATAAGACACAATTCAACATGTAAATTAATTATTTAGCTGAAAGTGAAAGGCAATTGACCAGCTACAGAAAAATTATGATAGTAAAAGGTAAAATATGAATTATTTTGGGAAGAATTTATTTTCAAAGGAAAATCTACCAAACAAGGAAATTTCAATCTACTTGTTAAAAATTAGATGATCAGAAAAAGTAAAAATAAATAATTTTATGCAATTATTATATCCAATTTGTGTATCACTACTCATTCTATACAATGCTGAACATTCAGATTACATTTTCAGTCTTAAAACAACTTGGTAAAAATACAACATGCATATTAGTATAGGGATATTAACATACACTGGACGCTGCTGCTCAAGTGACTTTGCAGCTTTTGCTAAACAGCTGCTTTCCTCTCTGTGACTCCAATACTTCTACCACCACGTTTCGTGGTGCTGGATCTAGACGAACTACTGAGCCACGGTCCTTTGACTGAAGTATATAAATAATTTCAAGCTTTGCTGTGACAGATGTATTTAGCATCATAACATGAAAATAAACATTGCTCCTTCCTGAAGGTTTTTTACAGAGATTATATAATACAGGAAAAGTATTGGCTTCTGGCAAATGTGACACCCATGCCACATCCTTGAATCATCATAAACTCAGTGAAGAGATACAAAAAATAGGTTTTGTATTAACAAAAAGCATTGGCATTGTTACATTTTTTTCCCCGTTTTTTTCACAGATATTTTAAATGTATCAGACTATCAAATAAGCCTTTGCATCCTGCAGGATGTTTTTCAGTTACTAACTGATTAGTTTACAACTGTTATCCTAAGGAAAATCTAACATAAATCCATCCCGGAACAGTACAACCTGACAGAAACACGACCCTTAATACCTTGTCAGAGAAAGAGTTGACTAATCTAAATTTTGTTTTAAAAATCATCATATTTTTTAACTTCATTGCTGATACAGTGCTTCTTCCATGTCTCAGTGCTTCACACCTTCCTGAGTTGTTTCTTCAGCTGTCTTACTACCAGCAAAAGGTTGGTGATGCTTTATTTCTGCCTGGCATTGAAGTGATATGTAGTGATGCACAAAGATCTTCCCATGATTAGAATTGGACCAACAAAACGAGGGTTTTTTCCACGGTTTTTAATACCAGAAACATTTTAAGCACAAGTAAACAGAAATGAGAAGTATGTAACAGACTTCATTATTGTAATCTTTAATTTTAAATGTATTTTGTACAATTTTCAGGCTACTGAAGCTTGGAATTATACACTACATATGATGTGCCCAGTAAGATCCTAGGGTGATTCAAGTCAGCATAAGTATATGACTGTGGAACAAAAATGTCTACTTTGATATAGATGCAGGCAAAAAAAAGGCTATCAGTTTTTAAAGAACTTATCCACTAAGGCGGTCTCCTGGACTTGCAAGGTTGAGCATCTAATGTATATATATACTCTGAACTTCATTAAAGTAGTTAAAAGTAAAAATAATAAAAGACTAAAATCTTTTCAAGACCACTCAGTGTACTGTCGGTTCAACTGTAATCGTTTAGAACAGTTACATCATGCATAATTTTTTGACCTATCAGGAAAAAAAAAAAGAGAAGTGATGAAACTACTAGGTTGACTTTGTATAAATCAAGTCTGAAATAGAGAACATGTAATGCTGAAATTAGATGATCAATACAAATCATACAAAAAATGCAATACAAAGCTAAAGCCTCCTATTAATTTTTATCAAATAAATAAGTATCAAGGAAAAGGGAAAGCAAGTTACCTTCCTTAAGAGTAATTTAAAAGAAGTAGTTTTCTCATTAAACAAGTACTATGCTTTATAGATAAATTTCCCTGTAAAGTTTCCATTTTTTAAACAATGATAGAAAATGTCACAGATAGTAAAATGATACAAAAATAATATAAAAATAAGAGAACCAGAGAATCAAAGAATGGTTTGGGTTGGAAGGGTTATTAAAGATCATCTAGTCCCAAACCCACTGCCATGGACAGGGAACCCTCCACTACACCAGGTTGTGCTCAGAATTCCACCCAGCCTGGTCTTGATCAAGTCAACATGGGGAGAGCACAACCTCTCTGGACAGCCTGTTCAGTGCCTTACTACCCCCACAGTAAAAAATTTCTTCCTAAAATCTTATCTAAACCTACTCATTCAGTTTAAAGCCATTCTTTCTTGTTCCTGTCACTATGTGCCCTGGTATAAGGCCCTTTCTCCAGCTCTAGTGCAGGTCTCTCCAGCTCTAGTGCAGGTCTCTCTTCTTTAGGTACTGAAAGGTGCCATAGGCTCTTCCCAGAGTTTTCTCTTCTCCAGGCATGTCCATGTTTTATGTAGCTATGCACAAAAATCAGAGAATTATAACTACTTCTGTAATGACACAAATATGTGTATGGCAAATATATTGCTTATGTTTGTGGTGCATGTATTTTTAAAATCTACTACAAAGCTCAATTTTTCAAACAGTAGTTGTACTTTTCAAACTGTTTTACTCAAAGTTAGGCTCCCATCTCTATATTTCAGTGGACTTTGATTTGAACAGAAAACTCAGTGGTGATGAAAACCAGTCAAAACACTCAAAGCTCAATATTTCTGATAGTACCTACAGATAGATTAATATCCACAACTATGTATGTTCAACTGAGAAACCAAGCTTTGGACCATTAGCCAAAAGGGACAGAAAAAGTTAAGAAAGAAACAATCAGAATAAAGCTGAAACAAAGCCACAATGACATGAATTTCCCCTGCGCCCTCTATCCAATACCCTAATAGCCTGTCGGGTTGTATGGGAGAGAATACCAGCACAGCCTCCACTGACACTGGGGGCCCTTGATAACCTGAGTGAGGATGCTGGGAAGCAGAAGCTCCAAGAGAGCAGGACTCCAGAGTGATGTTATGGCCACTACTGAATAAAGCTTAATTATCAATGGAATAATTATCCTAACATGTCATCTCAATACTCAATACATGTCCCTTTTTTTGCTTTCTGATTTATTAAAAAAAAAACAAAAAACAAAAAACGAAAAAACAAAAAACCAAACAAACAAAAAAACACACCAAAAAACCCCAAAAACCAAACTCATCCTGTTTTCCAGAATGTAAAATAAATATCATCAAATAATTATTCAAGTATCGGCAGTACAATGTGCTGCAAGGCTAGGAGGTAACTAATGTACGTAAGAAGAGAAAGCTTCTAAGGAAGCAGGTAATTTCAGCAGTATTACTCAAATCATGGCTAGTTCATTTGAACATTTTCTGGAATGAAATGTCTATTCACTTAATACAGATACCAACAATTACAGTCGTAATATTGGTATGTTTCAAAAGCAAGCTAGTCTTGTCATGAGTTAGTAGGAATTACAAACTCTGTCTTTGTAATCTGTCCCAGAAAAGGGGAAGATACATGGAAAGGAAGGAACTCTATCATTATTCATAAGAAATTATTCATAAGCTGCTGTTGCTGACCAAATACATGAAGAGTTTTCTTTGTTTATTTTTTCTTTTCCAAGTGAATCCCCCAGCACCTCTCTTGGTGAAGGTAACCTTGAGAATTCCTGGTAACAGGTAAGAGACTCAAAATTCTTACTTGGTTTACTGCACAGATACGTATTCAGGAAAGAGGAAAACAATGCTCTAACTTGTAAAAACTCTCTACTTTTCTTTCTTAAGATAGAAAAGTCATTAAAATATGAACAGTAGGTGGACTGCATATCCACTGTTATGAAGTAAGGTCTCATTCTTCATTAAGGCAGTAGAACAATGAGGGAACAAAATAAATGCTAAATAAATACTTTGAACATCCAAAACCATGTCACAGGTCAAATGCTTTAATTTAGTGATCCTTACTAAAACTAAGCTAATAACTGTTCCCAGTTTCATCAGCAGAGGTGACCACTACTGCTCCTGAAATTTTTATTATATTAGATAACTTTAAAGTTGTAAGGAGGTCTTCTACCAAATCTAATTTTTTTTTTTTTTCTTTCCATGTGCTAATCTTGTTCCTTCTTAAAAACAAGTTTAATTCTATAATTTTACTTTTAACTTTATAAATATCCAGACAGCCTTGTTTTTTTTGTTTCCCCCCCCCCCCCCCCCCCCGTTACTTTAATGATGTTCCTTTTTCCACATTACTAACACATTCACAGAGATTGGTAGACCCTTGCTTTTACAACTCTTATGGATTTTATTGTGTTCTGTGATCATATTTTGGACAGTGATAAGAAAAACAGGGGGAGCAACTGACTCTCCATTAGCATTTTCTTATCTTCCATTTAAAACTCTCATCAAGTTCCACAGAATTTCATGCAACTTTTTAATATATTCACAAAGAATATATGCTTTTTCCTATAAACTACTATAGGTAATTCAGAAATTCCACAGACTCCCTGTTCAGTATTACAAAATATGTGGTAGAATATCCCAAATTTTATATAACAGTTACCTCTCATATTTCAAAAAAAATGCTTGTCAGAAAAAGAATGGAGATGTGTATAAAATTAATTCTGAAATATTCCACCAATCTCTCTTTTAAGTGTCTAAGACAACTTCTAAATAACATTTAGAGCACTTAATAATTATTAATTAATATATTCTGAGATGCCAAAATTTACCAGTAGAGAGCCATCATTTAAGTAAAATCACATGTAGCTTGTTAACCTCAATACCAGCAATTCTCACTCTTCTCTCTGTTCTCCACACAGTCTTTTAATTAACTTTTGTTAGTTTTCACTTTGTAATGTGCCGTCGTTATGTAATTTCCTAAGTGTTTAGTAAATTTATTCCAATAGGATGTGTTTAATAAAGCCAAATCTGTTAATAAGATACAATTTTTAATGACTGATTACAGAGACAGAGCTCAAAAATCAACTGTTGACTTACATAAGTTTTTAATGTCATTAAAATATCATCTCCATTCAGATACACAAGGCTAGAACAAAGACATTTCATATTGCAAAGTAAGGTTTAGTCTGCCATTGTATTTAATTGAGAATATTTCTCTTTAGATTGGAAAAACAAACAAACAGAAAAAAAGAACACAGGACTTAATAAACATCCATGAATGTGTTCAATATAAGGGTCTCTTCTCCTATGCAACTGGCAAGAGGACAAGAGGCCATGGCCTCAAGCTGTGCCAGGGGAGGTTCAAGCTGGAAAGCTTTTATCACAAAAAATTTCTTCAATGAAAGGAACACATCAGAACCCTATATTCATCAATACAATGACAACTGGTAATGTCTTTGTTTGTATATGCTCTCAGAAAACAAAAATCAACAGTACCTATATTGCAAAAGTTTTGAATCTATTTGTAGGATAATTTATGGCAAGAATAATATTTGTTGTACTATTGTAGTTCATTAATTGGTTTATATTGTATTTCATTTTTATATTAGGTTTTATAATGCTTTCTTCAGTATCCCCTGTTTCCTTGGGTAATGTATCACATGGTTTGTCCCTGCTCCGCCCCACCCATCCTCCCACACTGGAATGTAACCCAACCCTGTTGCACTCCCACCGTGTCCCTGATTGGGTAGTGGCTTGTCCCTGACTCTAGCCCCTTCCCCCTGTGTAAAAGCCCTGGGAGGAAGGGGTGTTGTAATGCATTAATTTGGTTTATACTGTGTTTCATTTTTATACTGACATTGTAATGTTTTCCTATTGTATCCCCTGTCCCCCCTTGGAAACTGTATCACATCATTTGTCCCTGATTGGCTGCACCCATCCCCCACACTGGAATGTAACCCAACTCTGTTCCACTCCCACCTTATCCCTGATTGGGTAGTGGCTTGTCCCTGCCTCTGGGCCTGTCCCCCCTGGGAAAAAGCCCCGGGACGGGTGGAGCGGAGGTCACTCTGGCTCTGGCGAGGACAGGAAAGGAGCTAAAACTAGCTCCTGAACAAATAAAGCAATAATTTCCTCCCTGCCCCGGACAAAGAGCTGTCTCTTTCCTTTTGCCATTGGCGGTCGACTGGGTCTCGATAAAGAAATACCACAACTGGCACCTAATCGTCGGGCTGGAAGCCACAAGGGGCTCCCAGAAAGCTGGAAGAATCACTTGGAGAGTACGTGGCCAAGGAACCTCATGCAGGTATGTGAGTCACGAAGCGTAGCCCACCCACACACAGACAGACCCGTCAGGCTTGGCATTCACTGTGGAGTCTCTGAAACACAGAATTCTACAGGCTAGGGCTGTAGTTTTTTCCTTTGGACTCAAAAAAAACATCGGAGTGCTGAAAAGAAGCCCCCGAATGGCAGGCTGCTCCCAGAGACAGTGAGCACGTGTTCATGGAAAGCTGACCCTGAGATCCAAGACTGGAAGCTCTTTTTGGTGCAAAAAGGGTCAGTCTCAGGCAAAAGGAGTGATTGGGAAAGAAAGGAAAGAGTTGTCTGAACGCTGGATTTTTGGTGAGTATCACTTTGGGTTTTCTAAGAAAATCTTTTTAAGAGGCAGTGATCCTCAGAGAAAAGGGTTTATTCCTTTTGGGGAAGGTTTTTGCTTTCAGAGTAAACCTTCAGGGTACTTTAATAGCAGGTTTCTTTTGGCAGCCTGGGCTGGAGGGGGGGGGGGGGGGGGGGTGCGGGGGGGTGGGTGGAAAAGGTACCTGTTTCCCCTTTGGGCTTTTTTTTCTCTCTCCAGCAAGGGTTTTTTAACTTTCAGTTTCCCAGCCACAGTTAAAGGGATACAGAAACTCAAAATCTGAGCCAAAAATGGGAGCTAGGCTGTCTGTGTCTCAAAAAAGAGCCTATTATCAAATTTTAAGTGCCTCAGATGATGGATGGGAAAACCCACTGATCCAAGAAGCAATTTAAAAAATTCATTCAGTGGTTATTTTCTCAATTTCCAGATGTATCATCTGAGCAAATAAGCTCCCCAAAATTTTGGGAAGCTGTTGCAAAAAAATTGTCTCAATCAAGCTCTCCTAATGATAAGGAAAAAGCAAATTTTGCTCTTTGGAGCTTGCAGATTTTATTTGCAATGCAAAAACGAAATTAAAAGAAAAAAAAAAAAGCCAGTTCTTTGTGAATTTTCCTCCGTTTCCTCAGATTCTCCCTATCCTGACCCTAAAATCCCTTCCCCCAAATTGGATATTTCTCGAGAAAACACTAAACTTTCCCCAAAATACCCTTCTTCCCCAGTTTGTAAACCCTGGGTTCATTTTACTCTTGCAGGCAGTTCGAGAGCACAAGACCCCCATCTTAGTGAATCCCAAACTAGTCTTAGTTCGGAAGAGGGGTCACAAGATGGAGGGGACTCCATTGTTCAAAATGGCC
Organism: Hirundo rustica; assembly: GCF_015227805.2. NCBI lineage: Eukaryota > Metazoa > Chordata > Aves > Passeriformes > Hirundinidae > Hirundo > Hirundo rustica. The sequence goes on from NC_053488.1 coordinate 45,248,112, forward strand.
AAAACCCACATGCTCTCAAATCACGAGGAGCCTCTCTCTTTGTTTGTCCCTCCTTCCTACAATCCCTTTCTCAATCCATTCCTCTCCCCAGACCCCTCCCTCCCTTCCTTGCTACCCCTGGTACTGCCCTCTCCTCTGACTCCGCCCCCTACCCTCAAACCTCTGCCTTCCAACTCCTTCCTGTGTGAGTCAAGCCTCCAGCCCCTCCCTGCCCCTGGTTCCCACAGTTTCCCCGCCCACAGTCCCTGTTCCCACAACCTGGAGCAGGGGGGGGCGGGAAGCTGGAAACCCAGAAGCAGGAAGTGATCCTGGCTTTTCTGCCACTCCTGTCACATACCGACAGTCAAAAAGAAGTGCGTGCTGTCCACAGTAATTGGGACCCCTTCCCCCAACAAGCAATTCAGGATTTATGCAAAGCTCAGGCCAAATTTGGACGTGAAAGTGAATACTTTCGCAGCCTTTTAAAAGCAAATTTAGCAGGGAATCCTATTGTTCCCTTTGACCTTCGGCAGCTTTTTTCTGCCCTCCTTTCGTCCACAGAGTTTAGGCTTTGGGACTCCACATGGTAAAAAAGATTAAGAGATTTACTCCCAGAGCTTTGGCAAAATCCTGAAACGGCTGTTGATAATAATAATTTGCCAATTCGATTAGAACATCTATGTGATGAAGGTGAATGGGTCTCAGCCCTCAAGTAGGCTCAAGAAATTCCTTTAGCTGTTTAAGAACGCATTAAAGAGACTGCTTCCAAAGCATTCTTTTCAATCCAGCCCAATGGGTCCTTCCAACCTTACAATAAAATAAAGCAGCCTCCAGCTGAACCTTTTGTAACATTTGTGGAGCAATTAACCCAAGCTATTGAGTTACAGGTAAGAATGAAAGAGCCCAAGAACAGGTCCTACAGGAGATGGCACTGACCAATGCCAATGAACAGTGCAAGGCAGCCATCCTCAGCCTGCCCATGGAACCAGTGCCAACCTTAGATGACATGCTCCACGTGTGTACCAAGAAGGTTCCCTTCATGACAGCTCACCTTAACCACAGTTCCAGAGATGCATTCAAGCCACTGCGAAGAGCTGCTGCAGCAGACACCATGCCCCCAGTACCTGTGCCATGGCCACTGCCCAAGAGAAGAACGACATGTCTCCTGTGTGATCAGGCTGGACATTGGGCATCTCAATGCCCTTTAAAGAAGCAATTTATGGACTTTCAGGACAATGGGGGGTGGGAGGTCTCAAGGGTTCAAAGGGAATTTTTCGAAAAACTAAAATGTCAGCGCTTACCCAGCGTCCCAGCATAAATAGGGGAAGTCTGAGGAGGGGGGATAAAAAACTAGAAAATGCAAATGTTAGATTAAATAATCTGGCTATAACCAGTTCTACCTTTCAGCAGAAGTCACCAGATATGACCTTTTCAGATCATGACGTGTGCAGACCCTGTCTAACCACTGAATGTCTCCAAAAGCCTTTTAGGTTGCAACTGACAGGGTCCTGGCACCTAAGTGACAGAGACTGGCATTTAGGTTCATTGGATCTACAAGTGCTAGGCTCCTGGCAACATGTTGACAGTAAGTATGTCATCCTTGGGGACACCAAGTACACACCAAGAGAGATCGAGATCCTTCCAGGTCTTGCCTCATAAAACCCTAAACAACTAGTTCTCTGGCTGCACTGTGTTCGCCCACCTTTGTTTCTGCCTAAGGGGCAGATAATAGCTCAGGCAATTCCAGCACCTGACCCGTTCCCTGAAAAAAACAGCACAAGGAACAAACACCTTGAGGTTTGCCCCACACAGGGTATTGGGAGGGACAAACTCATAATAAGGTGTGAGGTCTGTCATAGTGGGGAAGTAGTAAACCTCAAAGCGGTTTTGGACACAGGCACAGATATAACGATTGTACCAGAAAGGATGTGGCCCTCACATTGGGAACTGCAAAATATGGCTGGGCATGTAGAAGGTATAGGGGGAATGAAATGGGCAAAACAATCAAAAAGGGTTGTGCAAATTAAGGGGCCAAACAAACAATTAGCTACACTGCGTACATTTGTTTTAGATTATTCAGAGCCCTTGTGGGGGAGAGACCTGATGGCCCAGTGGGGGGTCATGATTGGCATTCCAGCTGCCCCCTTGGTTTTTCAGGCTGCGGCCACTGAAGAGCGCCCTACCCAGAAACTCAACTGGAAAGCTGATTCACCAGTCTGGGTAGAGCAGTGGCCACTCAGTAAAGAAAAACTGAAGGTGCTCCAGGAGCTAGTGGATGAACAGCTAGCTAAAGGCCACATTGTGGAAACCATGTCTCCGTGGAATTCCCCAGTCTTTATTATAAAAAGGCAAACAAAGGCAAGTGGCGGGTCCTCCACGATCTCTGTCAAATTAATAATGACATTGAGGACATGGGTTCTTTCCAGCCAGGAATGCCATCCCCGGCAACGCTCCCCCAAAATTGGAACTTGGCAATTATTGATACCAAAGATCGTTTTTTCCAGATCCCTGTGCACCCTGACGATGCCCCACGTTTAACCTTCTCGGTCCGTACCCTCAACCAAGAAGCCCCAAGGAAAAGATACCACTGGAAATTTCTTCCCCAAGGGATGAGAAACTCGCCACCTATTTGTCAATGGTACCTCTCTTCCCTGTTGTCCCCAGTGCGTGCATCTCTAGGAAAAGCCATCATCCTGCACTACATGGATGAGGTGCTCATGTGTGCCCCCATTGAATGACTTACTGTCCCACGCGCTTGACCTGACAATAGATTCTTTGGTTGCTGCAGGGTTCGAGCTTCAGGAGGAAAAGATTCAAAGGATGCTGCCTTGGAAGTACCTGGGTCTGGAGACTGGTAAGCGGACCATTGTGCCACAAAAATTGGTTGTCAAAAATAACGTCAGGACCTTAGCAGACATCCAGCAGCTGTGTGGGTCCTTAAATTGGGTAAGACCTTGGCTAGGTCTGACCACTGAGGACCTACACCCCCTCTTTAAACTTTTAAAAGGGGGAGAGGAGCTAAGTTCTCCTAGGACCCTCACCCAAGAGGCAAGAGCAGCCCTAGAAAAGGTGTATGGCCTGTATGGCCACCAGGTGCAAATCAGACTTGCCATTCAAATTCATCATTTTAGGCAAATTGCCACACTTACATGGGATGATTTTTCAGTGGGAAAGAGTGGAAAAATCAAAAAAGGACAAAGACTGTAAGGATCCCCTCTTAATCACAGAGTGGGTTTTCCTCAGTCACCACTGGCCCAAAAGAATGACCAGGCCACAGGAACTGGTAGCAGAATTGATCCAGAAAGCCAGGACCCAGATCAGGGAGTTAGCAGGATGTGATTCTGAGTGTATTCACATCCCAATTGAGGTAAACTCGGGCCAAATCACAAAAGCAATGTTGGAGCACCTGATTCATGAAAATGAAGCTTTGCAATTTGCTCTGGATAGCTACAAAGGTCAAATTTCAATTCATTGGCTTGCTCACAAATTATTTAGAGAACAAATTCAGTTCAAATTGTCATTAAAAAGAGTTCAGAGCAGGAGGCCTTTAAAGGCTTTAACCGTTTTTACAGATGCATCTGGAGCCTCTCATAAATCAGTAATAACATGGAAAAATCCTCAAACTCAGCAGTGAGAAAAAGATATTGTCGAGATGGAAGGATCACCTCAGGTAGCTGAGTTGGCTGCAGTTGTTAGAATGTTTGAAAAGTTTCTTGAACCATTCAATTTGGTCACAGATTCGGCCTATGTAGCAGGTGTAGTATCCAGAGCTGAACAAGCTGTACTGAGTGAGGTCTCCAGTTCCGCACTTTTCAACTTGCTCTCAAAACTAGTAAATCTGATCTCCCACCAAGAGCAACAATTTTATGTGATGCACGTCAGATCACACACCGATTTGCCAGGATTCATAGCCGAGGGCAACAGAAGGGCTGATGCTCTTGCTGCACCTGTGGAAATGGCCTCACTCCCAAACATCTTTGGACAAGCCAAAATTGGCCATCAGCTTTTTCACCAGAATGCACTAGGCCTAGTCCGCTAGTTCCACCTAAATTGGGAACAGGCTCGGGCAATTGTGTCAATGTGCCTCTCGTGCCACCGACACGCACTCCCAGCCCAGAGTGCTCAAGCAAACACCAGGGGACTGAACAGCTGTGAGGTATGGCAGACAGACATGACACACATCATGTCCTTTGGTAGGCAAAGGTATGTCCATGTATCTGTAGACACCTTTTCTGGAGCTGTCTATGCCTCTGCCCACACAGGGAAAAGTCTAGTGATGCAATGAAACACCTAATACAGGCTTTCTCCTTCCTGGGCATCCCCAAATCAATAAAAACTGATAATGGAGTCACGTACACATCCAAGGAGTTCAGAAGCTTCCTGCAGCAATGGGGAGTAGAGCACAAAATAGGCATCCCCTGCTCCCTGACAGGTCAGGCCATCATGGAAAGGACCCACCAAAATCTCAAAAGGGTCCTCAGCCAACAACATCAGTCCCTAAAATTAGAAACGCCCTAAATCCAGTTGTCCAAAGCTTTGTTCACTCTGAACTTTTTAAATTGCATGTTTGAAGATGAAGATCTTAACCACAAAGATGTTTGAAGATCTTAACCACAAATTGTGCACCATTTCAGAGAGAACTGCCAACTGCAGCTGAAAGCAAAGCCTCCGGTAATGATAAAGGATGCAGCAACCAGGGAAACAGAGGGTCCTCATGATCTGATCACCTGGGGTCGTGGGTACACCTGCGTGTCCACTCCCTCAGGTCTCAAGTGGGTGCCAGCCAAGTGTGTGAAACCTTTCATCCCTAGAACTGCAAATCCACCTGCAGAGGCCCCACAAGTGGCCAGTGCTGCCTGGAGGAGGAGAAAGCCCCAAACCCTGTCCTTCGAATTATCATCTTCCTTTAACAGTATTTTCTGAACAGTTTGTCTGCACTAGATGTCATTTTTTTCTTCTTCAACTTTAGAGGTACTCAAGGTCTGAACTCTGAACATCTCCCATGAACTGAGCCTTCCTCCTTCTTGATTTCATAAGAAAGAGGGAGATGTTGCAACACATTAATTTGGTTTATACTGTGTTTCATTTTTATACTGACATTGTAATGTTTTCCTATTGTATCCCCTGTCCCCCTGTGGAAACTGTATCACATCATTTGTCCCTGATTGGCTGCACCCATCCCCCACACTGGAATGTAACCCAACTCTGTTCCTCTCCCACCTTATCCCTGATTGGGGAGTGGCTTGTCCCTGCCTCTGGGCCTGTCCCCCCTGGGAAAAAGCCCCAGGACAGGCGGAGCAGCGGTCACTCTGGCTCTGGCGAGGATGGGAAAGGAGCTAAAACTAGCTGCTGGGCAAATAGAGCAATAATTTCCACCCCCCCAGACAAAGAGCAGGCTCTTTCCTTTTGCCATTGGCGGTCGACTGGGTCTCAATAAAGAAATTCCACGGGGGGGGTTGGTCTCTTTTTCAGGGGCATGGGGAGGGGGACTGGTAACTGAACTGGCTTTGGACTCTGCAGGGGCTAGACCCCAAAATAAAGCCCTGATCCCCCCTGGACAAAGAGCCGACTTTCCTTTTGCCATCAACGGACACTGTTCTCTCTAAAGCACCTAAACAGCTGGTGCCCAAGCATGCGGCTTGAAGCCACAAAGGGCTCCCAGAAGGCTGGAAGGACCATACATGGAGTACGTGGCTGAGGAACCTCACGCAGGTACTTGAGTCCTGAAACATGGCCCATCCACACAGAGATACAGATCCGTCAGGCTTGGTGTTCACTGTGGAGTCTCCGAAACACAGGACTCCACAGACTAAGGCTGCAGGTTTCCTTTGTACTTAAAAAACCCATCCGAGTGCTGTGAAGAAGCCCCACAAATGGCAGGCTGCTCCCAGAGAAGGTGACCGAATGCTCGTGGACAGCCGACCCTAGGAACTGAGACTGGAAGCCCTTTCTGCACCAAAAGGGTCAGCCTCAGGCAAAAGGAGTGATTGGGAAAGAAAGGAAAGATTCGTCTGCATGCTGTATGTTTGATGAGTATTACCATTTCGGGATCTTAGGAAAAATATTTCAGAGGTGGTGTTCCTCAGGGAAAGAGTTTTTTCCTTTGGGGGAAGGTTTTTGCTTTCAGAGTAAACCTTCAGGGTGCTTTAATAGCAAATTTGGTTTTAGCTGTGCAGCGTAGGGGGTGGAAAAGATTAGTTTCCCTTCCATTTTTTTTTTCTCCAGTGAGGTTTTTAACTTTCTGTTTCCCAGTCACAGTTAAAAGGGGACACAGAAACTTAAATCTGAGCCAAAAATGTGTGCTAGGCTGTCTGTGTCTCAAGAAAGAGTCTATTACCAAATTTTAAGTGCCTTGGATGATGGGGGGACCCATTGTTCGAAGAAACAGCTGAAAAAATTAATTTGGTGGTTGTTTTCTCAGTTTCCACATGTATCATTAGAGCAAATAAGCTTCCCAGAATTTTGGGAGGCTGTTGCAAAGAAATTGGCTGAATCTGGCTCCCCTAAGGATAACAAAACTGCAAGTTTCGCTTTTTGGAGCTTGAAAATTCAGTTAGTACTGCAAAAGCAAAATGAAAAATAAGCCAGTTCTCTGTGGATTTTCCCCAGTTCCCTCTGTTTCTCCCTCTCCCAACCCCAAAATCCCTTCCCCAAAATTCCCAGATGTTCTGAGGAAAGCAGCCCATCAGACAGGGCAGGGATGCTGCAGCTCCCTTGGCTTTCCCTGAATTCCTGAGTTCCCCTACTCAAGGTATTCTGGCCAGATTCCTCGAGAAACCCCTAAACTTTCCTCAAACCTCCCTTCTTCCCCAGTTTGTACTTTTGCAGACAGTTTGGGTGTTCAAAATCCCCATCTTAGTGATCCCCAAGATGGTCTTACTTCTGAGGGGGGAATCACAAGATGGAGAAGGTCCCTTTTGTTCCCCAAAATGGCTGAAGCCAGGTTCTCCTGAGCCACAAGGAGCCTTTTTCTTTGGCTGTCTCTCCTTCCCACAATCCTTTTTTCCCACAATCCTTTTCGCAATCCATTCCTCTCCCCAGACCCCTTCTTCCCTTTGGTGCTGCCCCTGGCACTGCCCTCTTCTCCAACTCCACCCCCTACCCCCAAAACTCTGCCCTCCAAGTCCACCCAGTGTGAGTCAAGGCTCCAGCCTCTCCCTGTCTCTGGTTCCCATGGTTTCCCCCACCCACAATCCCAGTTCCCAAGCCCCAGAGGGGAGTTGGGGAGAGGCCAGGAACCCGGAAGCAGGAACTGATCCATGTTTTTCTGCCACTCCTGTCACATATCGACGGTCAAAAAGGGAGATGTTGTCCATGGTGATTGGGACCCCTTCCCCCAACAAGCGTTTCAGGATTTTTGCAAAGCTCAGGACGATTTTGGATGCAAAAGTGAATACTGTTGCAACCTTTTAAAAGCAAATTTAGCAGTGAATCATACAGTTCCCTTTGACCCCTGAAGAAATTTACTTCTGGAGCTTTGGCAAAATCCCGAAATGGCTGTTGATAATAATTTCCCTATAAAATTAGAACATCTATGTGGTGATAGTGAATGGGTCTCAGCCCTCTAGCAGGCTCAGGAAATTCCTTTGCTTCCATCAGAACCTTTTGTAACATTTGTGGACCAATAACCCAAGCTATTGAGTTACAGGTTAAGAAAGAAGGAGCCCAAGAACAGGTCCTACAGGAGATGGCACTGACCAATGCCAATGAACAGTGCAAGGCAGCCATCCTCAGCCTGCCCATGGAACCAGTGCCAACCTTAGATGACATGCTCCACGTGTACCAAGAAGGTTCCCTTCATGACAGCTCACCTTAACCACAGTTCCAGAGATGCATTCAAGCCACTGCAAAGAGCTGCTGCTGCAGACACCATGCCTCCTGCGCCTGTGCCATGACCACCGCCCAAGAGAAGAACAGTGTGTCTCCTGTACGATCAGGCTGGACATTGGGCATCTTAATGGCCTTTAAAGAGACAATTACTGGAATTTCGGGACAATGGGGGCGGGGGGTCTCAGGACCCCAAGGATAAGCTTTCAAAAAAACTAATAGTGAGCGCCGGCTTGCCCAGCGTACTGACATAAATGGGGCAAGTGCAAGGAGGGGGGAGAAAAAACTAGAAATTGCAAACATTAAGTTAACCAATCCTGCTTTAACCAGTTCTGCCTTTCAACAGAAGTCACTGGATGTAATAGTAAAGGATCCAGCAACCAGAGAAACAAAAAGTCCTCATGATCTGGTCACCTGGGGTCATGGGTATGCCTATGTGTCCATTCCCCCAGGTCTCAAGTGGGTCTGGACAGTTTATTTGCACTAGATGTCATTTTCTCTTTTTCAGCTTTAAAGGTACTCAAGATCCAAACTCTGAGCATCTCCCACAGACTGAGCCTTCCTCCATCTCAATCTAATAAGAAAGAGGGAGATGTTGTAGTGTATTAATTTGGTTTGTATTGTATTTCATTTTTATATTAAGTTTTATGATGTTTTCTTCAGTATCCCCTGTTTCCTTGGATAATGTATCATGTGGTTTGTCCCTGCTCCGCCCCGCCCATCTTCCCACACTGTCCCTGATTGGGTAGTGGCTTGTCCCTGCCTCTAGCCCCTTCCCCCTGGGCAAAAGCCCTGGGAGTAGGGGGCAGCAGTCTCTTTTGCACGGGGACGGGGACGGGGATGGGCAGGGGGACTGGGACTGGACTGGGCTCCAGACTCTGCAGGAGCTAGAAGCCAAAATAAAGCCCTGATCCCCCCCGGACAAAGAGCAGACTCTTTCCTTTTGCCATTGACTGATGCCTGTTCTCTCTAAAGAACCACGACATTGTACGAAAGGGGAAAAAAATGTTTTTTTTTTTCTTTATCGTTTGAGAAGCGAATTCTTTGAGAAAGCTTTTGGTTCTGTGCTGCTGAACTATACTTCACAACAGCAACTAGAATGGTCAAAGATATCACAGACAATAAAACCAAGGTAGTAGTTAAATGACCTCAAGATTCAAAAAGAGCTAGTGAAAAATTTCTAGAAAAGATGATGTGTAGAAAGAACTATTTGCAACTGGTCTGTATGGTAAGTATTTAATCTATGCTTCTGAGGCAGTTAAGAACGAGCACAAGACAAATCTCTGTAAGAGATACTCTAGATACTTTTGAACGTGCTCAAGTCCTTTCCAATAAGATCTATATTCAAATGTGTCTGGCATCTTCTATGCAATTGCCAGGGTCTGGCTGGCAAACAGAGACATTCATACAGAAAAAGCAAATGTCTCTAAAATGTTACCTTGCACTCCATGGTGCAAGACCACCCCTTTTCAGACTGTGACAGCTAAGGACTCCGATTGCATCATGAAGCAGGCTTCTATGCCTCTATGTCTTGGCATTTTTAGCACTGGGAGATACCTTTTTTTTTTTTTTGTTTTTTTTTTTTTTTTTTTCTTTTTTTTTTTTTTTTTTTTTTTTTTTTTCCTTTTTTTTTTTCCCCTCCTCCTTCCTGCAGCAGCTGCTCATACATCTCTGGCGACCTATTCTTTCATTTTTGTGGTAAACCTATAAACTATATGGTTTGTTACAAGCCTTCATTAGTTTGGATTTCTTGAAGAAATGTCTGGTTCAATCAGCATCCTTTTACACTGACACAAGATTTGATTTATTCTTTATTTCCACTTCTTAAAAATATCTATTACATTACTCATAGAAAACTGTGAAGATGTCTCTAAGGACATCCAAATGCCATTACTACTGTGAGAATATGATGGTTGGGATACCATCATGATTTGTTTTTCCAAATATATTTGAATTAGTATGAAAGGCTTTGAAAGCTCTGAATTTTTTTATGTAACCGTGTAACATTTTTTCCCCCAGGATTATCAGCAATATGAGTTTCATGTTCTTGTAGGAAGATCATGCAAATTCCTTTCTCTTTCACAGTCCAACAGCAATGTAAAGCCATGAAGATATTCCAAGTTCACAAACAAAGGTAACACAGTTTATAGAGCCTGACCTGGTGCTGCAGTCTTGGAAGACCTGCTAGCAGCAACAGTGATGTCTATCTTGTTTCGTGTACTGCTTGACATCTAGAAGACCTCAGGAAGTCAAAGATAGTTTTGACTGTTTTCTGCAAGACAAGAACCTTACCACTCTGTAACGACATAAACTTTTTTAGATCGGTATCCCACATTTGCAAATTTGCTGTTACACAATCAACACACCACCCATATTTTGCAAGAATTTTAAGTATCACCATTTTGCAGGGAGAATAAGATGTTATATTTATTGTGGATTGAGGTGTCTCTTATTTCAAATACAGTAATTTTGTATCAAAGGCTCCTATTCTCTAAAAATACCTTTATTATGTTGGGCAAAAAGCAGTACTTGTATCTGTTATTATCATACCTGTCTCAAAGAATTTTCTAATTTATTCTACCAGTGAACTTATTTGCAGATGACATTCAGGGATTGTTTCTTTCCTCTTATTCTTGGTTTACTGTCATAGGAATAAGTTTACAGAAAATAATTCCCTCCTTCAATACCAGCAAACACTACAGCAAAAAATAGAAATATAATTATATGTAGCCACAAAACACAAACAAGTATTCCTTTTTAAGCCTTTCCTTTGTCGCAACTATCATGCACAAGCAGACTGGCTTATATTAAGCAGGAGTATTTTTCCTGCAGTTATGAAAATGCAAAAAAAAACCCCAAAACCCCCAGAAATTATCAATTTCATGCAGCAAAGTATACTTGTGTCAATCTTTAAATAATTGCTCTGTATTTGCTTATTTTGCATCCAGAAAAAAAAAATCAATACAAACATTTTAATTTCCAGTTTTTTCTTGCAATTAACTTCATGTTTCAACATTAGACGCTAGGATCTCCATTCTCAGAAATCTCTGACCAAATTTAAACCAAGTCACTTTTAATTCAAAGTGTTTGTCCTAAGATCCCTAACCACACATTTAGCAAAACATCTCTCTCTGTTGTCACTCTGAAACTGACATTATAATACAAATACACAAATACCTGGCACAGACACTGCATTAAAAAATGGCAGAGGAATACATACCTCCCTTTTATTTTGGTTAAAAATAAGGCATTTTCTATTTCTTTTTCTTTACAAGCAGTAAAGCCAAGAATGAAGTTTAACTCTTATTAACAAATTTTATTATCGCAAAATAAGATTTTTTCCCTTTGGGTAAAAATATTTGACATTGAATGAGCAAAAACATTCTGCCCAATTGTGAAAGACAGTTACGTTCATCTTCATTTTGCCATCCTTCTCTTCTTCTAAGATGAAAAATAATATTAACGTTGCAATGACCAATGATTATTCTACAGTTTAATGGAATCTATCCTGAGAAAGCCAAATTAAATAAGGGCTCTTCCAACTTATGATCTCATTAAAACGTTTGTTGGGAACAATTGTTAGAATTGGATCTGTTACACAATACCATAGCCAGCAAAGAAAAAACATCTTGGGGCACCTGTTTTTCCCTAGACAATTTCAGTCTTTCCCATTAACCGATTTATTTTGTAGTTATAAAGATTTTTTTATTACTTCAAGTCATAAACACTTTTGCAAGCTACATACCATATAGTGACACATATCATTATTGTTACTATTATTGTTGTTGTTGTTGTTATTATTAATATTAATTTTACTATTATTATTATTAACAGAAACACTATTTTCTGAGTTTTTAATTTAATTTAAATCCCCTCCTTATAGAAAGAAAGGAAAAATTGAAGTATACAATCACATTAGTTCAAATCGTACTAGCATTACATGCAAATGAATACTAGGCTTTACTATCCACATACTTACTTGTGACCCATTTCATGGGCAATTGTAAAAGCCAGATTCAGACCATTGTCCTCTGCAATTATACATTTTCGTTTTTCACTGCACATTCCACTCAGGTATGCTATACCTAGGAAACACAACCACCACATTTAATTATTTTTTTTATTACTAACTTTATGTATTATGGCATAATTGGACCCATACAAGACTGAAACCTTGTTGTGGTCAGAGCCATCCAGGCATATAAACAGGTATCTGACATATGCTTACTTACTCAATTTGCAACCAGTGGTAATATTACCTCACAGTAATGATTACATGGATTGCAATGTACAGGAAATGCATTCTTTAAAAGCATTGCTCAGTACCTTTATAAGATGTGATAGAGCACATGTACTGCTGTAAAGGAAAATAAATGTCTACAATAGGGCACAAGTTTGAACAGGTATTTCCTCTGACAGACTTAAAAAAACAGAGCACAAAGTACAGAGTTTTGCCCCTACATTTATCACTACTAAGTACTCATAAAGCGTTCAGAATGTATTTTAAAAATGCTTAGAAGAGTTAGATATCCCAGAAGAGTTCACAGGACACTGCAGCCTGTCAAACATATTTATTGTAGAGGCTATAATGCCTTTATTACATAACACCTTAATTTTCAAACAACCTAATGAAGCCTTAAAGGTAGGGTTATGAGTTCAAGTTCAGCTTCTTAAAAGTTGAGTGTGTGTAACTGTAAAAACTTGAGGAACGTGAAGCTTAATTCTGGTAATGATAGATTTTTCAGACCACAAACACATTTAGCAAGGATGACTGTCATCGCTTGTTGTTTGAAAATTTGGAGTAAGCAATCAAAACGTTGTTTCAAGTGTTTGGTCTTCCTCCCAGGAACTTCCTTTCAATGGAAGAGTGCCCTCCAGTTCAGCATGTTTGCTGGATATTTGCATGTAAAAGTCAAGTTTGAAACATTTGACAGTATTTGAAATTTAGTCATAATTATCATTCCAAGTTAATAAGGTAAGTCATTCTTCTTACAGTCCAAGTATCTGTCAGTCTGTGAGCACAATGCTTCATCAACAAGTAGTAGTAACCCCAACACTGTTCTGCCATTCTGCCAACTTTTGAACGTTTCCCTCAAAAGAACTGGCTGAAAGCTTTTGGACACAGAACTTTTGACAAAAAATGTTGTCCAGGACTAAACAAAACAATGACAAAATAAAATTTGAACAAGGGAGAGTATTTCAACTTTTAGTATTTGTTTCCAAAATAGGGAATAGCCATCTAGGATTAAAAAAAAAAAAAATAAATATAAATATAAATATAAATATAAATATATATATATATATATATATTAAAAAAAAAAAAAGTCCTTTGAATGAGACTCATGCTAAAGTTAAGTATCACTTATACTAACTTGAATAAAAATCAGAGAAGAAATGTTCTGAAATGTAGTGTTTTATTTCAAAAATTTTATTCTGCAATGACTGAAATAAAAACAAGGATATTTCTAAAATCATTTTGTGCCTTGTAGTTCCACAATTATATGCATCTTCTTTTAAGATTTGTTGACCAAACTGAAAAAGCTGGAGCTCGTAGTACAGCTGGTAGCAATACCAGAAGAAGTGTACTTCAGGGTCTTGACTTCAGCCATCATCAGTGAACTTGAACATTGGTCTAACAAAACAGAAAAATCATTCTTGCTATAGACAAAACCCAGTACTGAATTTTGAAGTGCTTTATTATAATGCAAAAAATTCATAAAAACTTTTCTTGCCATGCTGGTTTTGGCTGTAATAGAGTGAATTGCCCTCACCGTAGCTGTTACAGTTTTAATTTCGAAACTGGGCAGAAACACTAACCAGTGCAGTGGTCTCATGCTCACTAAATCTTGTCCTTAGCACTCACTCCCCCTGTGGGAGAGAGACCAGGAGAAAAACAAAGCAGGCTCAGCTTTAAAATTAACAAATAGGTTTATTACTATACACTAAAAGAATAGAAAAAAGAAAGTTGGAAAAAAAAAACTAAAACAGAATGAAACTTCAAAAACACTCTTCCCTCCCCTTACAAACTGTTCACTTTCTTACAACTCACTTTACTTACTTATCACACTTAAATTTCTGTCCTCTGAACTTCCTTGGTTTCACAACACAATAAAGCTCTTTTTGTCATTAGCTATGTGTTTATTCAGAACTCCCAAAAGTATGATCTTCATCTGAATTATCAGTGGTGCACAAACCACTACAATAGAAATATAATTTAATGTCCATGTACGTCAGGCTTTTGATTCACAAATAAATATTTTACAGTACAAAGTATTTTAAAAAATATTTTAAATGAACTAGTAAATCAATGGGCTTGTCAGCATAAAAAATATTAAGTGCATTTGATTACTAATCTAACAAATTATTGTTTTAGCAGAGCAGATGCTTTTCTTAAAAAGTAAGGAAAAAAAAAAGCTTTCCATTGAGCTGACACTTCAAAGTCTAATTAGCGCAAGCTGTTCTGAAGGGAGTCACAGATGACTTCTAAGAAAAACAAGTTTTGTCAGTTCTCTGTGAATCAGCAGCTCTTAACCACGTTAGTAATCAAAACAATCAGAAATCTCAAATACAAAATGGAAAGCCCAGGAATATTTATTTTTCTCTTTTAAAATGAGAGATATAACAGTGAGGTCAAATATACCTATGTGCATCTGTGTATGCATGTTTCAAAGGAATCTTTGAAAATTACCATCATTTGTGTATCTTCACAAACACACATCACTACAAGACATCAGAAAAAATAATGGGATCCAACCAAATCAGCTTCTTTTGAATTATTTCCAAAAGTAACATAAAATTTATTCACATCTCGTTATTTTCTTATTTATTTACATGTTAGAAAATCCATGCTTTCAGGAGAACATCAAAACTACACTAATTTACATGTACTAATAAGTATGTGATTTTACGTTTCAGAACGAACTGTTAAGCTTGCTCTTAAACCTTGAAACAAACAGCTGCACTTTAATCCTTAGAGCAGGGGAAAAGACTAAAAATGTAGAGTGTGTATGTATGCCATAATCACAAAAAATAAATTTTGAATGTGTGTTTATACCATTTCAGGGTCTTAGTTCTGGAGAGTCCACAGGCCTCTAAGACATTGTTATGTGGATGGGATGGCAAAAGTGCTGGAAGATACTAATTTTCTTCTAAAATGCAGCCCACATGGAAAACATTTATTCCAAGATGAATACACAGAGGAGACAATAAGCAAATTTTCCCCACATTCCTGGCCTTTGCTGACAAGGAATGTAGGGATGCCCTGAGCTGAAGTACTGTCAACTTCAACAGTCAGCATAGTACTTATTCTGTGAATCTGGGTATTCCTTCTTACCTGTGTCTACCTGGGTCCCTAAAGCATCATGGCAAATAACTCCAGAGTGCAGTTACCTGAAACGGTACATATGTCTCTTCTTATGAAGATTGCAGAGGGGGTATTCTAACTCAAATACAAAGCTCTATTCATCTATTCCAAGTCATTTATGCCCTCCTAGACCTCTGTCAGCAATTGCAATGATCAGCTGAGAAGATCTAGTGAATTTAGAAACTCCTCCAGCAGAGGCCATTGACATGTATTTGCCATCTTATGTCCCATCGCATACCTTACTTACTCTTCCTCTACTACAGTCTTTCAGACAAAAGTGGTTATAGTCAAAAGAACTATTGTACCACGGGTTAATAGAAAACTAACCTAATGCTTTTTCTGTAGTTTTCCGTTCTTTCCTAGTCAGTCCTAACGTTCAGCTTACTCAGCTGATCATGAGGACCTGGGTACATGAGTATCCTGCGTACACTGGGAAGAGCATTGCCAGCAGGCTGAGTGAGGTGATCCTGCCCCTCTGCTAAGCTCTAGTGTGGCCACATCCAGAGTGCCATGTGCAGTTCTGGGCCCCAAGAAAGACAAGAAGCAACTGCAGAGGTTCCAGTGGAGGACACAGAGATTATTTGTGATCTGGAGCATCTCTCTTATTAGGAGAGACTGAAGGGGCTGGGCCTGTTTAGCTCAGAGAAGATGGAGAGGGATCTCATTAGTGAATATAAATATCTCAAAGGCAGGTCCCAAGAGGATGGCACCAGATTCTTTTCCATGGTGCCCAGTAACAGGACAAGGAGCAATAGCCATAACCAAAGCACACAAAATTCCACCTCAACATGAGGAATATCTTCTTTATCCTGAGATTTTCAGAGTACTGGAAACGGCTGCCTAGGGAGGTCATGGAGTCTCCCTCTCTGGAGACATTCAAACCCACCTGGATTTGTTTCTTTTTCACCTTCTCTAGATGAACCTGCTTTTGCAGGGAGATTGGACTGCATGATCTCCAGAAGTCCCTTCCAACCCTAGCAATTCTGGGATTTTCAGAGAACTGGCCCTTACCATTCTCTGATCTCTTTTCTCAGTGGCAGCAAAGCCACTTCACACATACAGGCTAAAGACTAGTATTTTTCTTAAAATGCATTACTTTGCCTATAGTTCCACCTTGTCTTTCACTTCCATTTCAGTATCTTGATATCTATGAACAATTCTTTTTGTCAGTTTTATACTACGCTATCCAGAATGCTTCAAACCATATGTAAGCATATGCAGGTTACTGCTGTTCCAAATAGTTTATGAAGCAAGGCAGCTCTGAACTCAAGGATATTTTCTTCTAGTGTAAAAATCGACAAATAATCCCCATGTCTTCTTTTTCAACTTATAAGCCACATATAAAAAATCCTTTAAAATGTAAAGGAAAATATTTAATGCCATAACACACTGTAACATGGTCACTGAATACAGCCACTATACTTTTAAAATCTTTGAATTGCCCCTTTTTGTAAAGACAACATCACCGAGTGGAAAACTTGTCCATAAAAATATGCATGAAGAGGAAAAGACATAGATGGAAAAGAAAATTGCATAGTGTTAAATGAAAAGCAGAAAGTCATAAATTTGAGAAAGTCACAACTTCCAGTTCTCCTCATTTAACCTTCTTTCCATAACCTAGAAAGAGAAAAAAACCCCACACTTGAATAGCTTATCTATAATTAGTGTTGAAGAGGTCCACTCAGGAGAAAATATGAAAAATTGGATACGAGGTTTTAAGCAATAAAAATCTTATTTGCTACATATTTTCTTATTTGCTACATATTTTCTCATACTATGAACATGAAAGAAAAACCAAATGTAACCCTTCTAAGAAGTAACTCCGTGTTCTCAGAAATTGAAATCGTTTATTTTAACTTCCTCATAGCATAATTTTCATGAGCAGCTTTTCTAGATGTTTTACATGGCATAGAAAATTATTAAGAATCTTGATCTAAATTTATAAATTAAACATTTGGACAGAAGTAGAAATGTCTATTTTTAGGACTTACACAATAAAGACTTATAGTACTTAAATTACCTTGGTAAATTATAAGAGTGCCTTATGAAACCTTCATGGAACTGTTGTATACAATCAAATAGAGTGTGACTTTAAAGACACCTCACTTACTTGGCAACAAAAGTGAATGAGGCTCACACAATAAAGGTAAAGTTTGTTACTTAAAGAGCCAGCAATAGGTTTCAAGCTTAGCATGAGAACAGCTCTTACCAAATACATATATAAGTAAGTTAATCTTGAGGGTATGTTTTTCACTGATGCACTGGACAGATATGACAGACACACAGCTTACTCTGAATGATTATCACATGCCCCAGATCATGAGTTTGGGCCTGCTTCCTACCATAAAACTGTTTATGTACACCAACAAAAGCCTTTGTTACTCTAGAAAATGGTGAGATGGTGACAGTGAACACTGTAGTACACCACAGGAAATAATTTTAATGATTCAAATTTGCTTTCTGTTTTACAACTTGTTCTACAATTATATTTTTTCCAAGGTGGGCTGTGTGACAATGTTGCTTGGCCGTCTTTCAGGCTTTCCCACAGAGAACCTAAGGAAAGACTGCTATGAAAGGGTTGTCACAATGACTGGGAAATGCATAAACTGAAGTACAGACTTTTCTTTTACTTCTTTACCTTTGCACATGGTATAAAGGCTGCATTTTATTAATTTGACTGTCTTTACACTTCTGTGCACATACATATATTCAGTTTTCTTTTTCTTCTCTTTTAATCTTTATTTAGTCCACCTTTCATTTTTCGTTTCAAAACTTGGTTTTTTTTAATAAACTTGTTTATTAAAAAACCAAACAAACAAAAAAACCTTCTGATTTCTGGTCAGTAAACCCCAAAAAGAGGTGTGGTGGGGTGATGTACTTATGAAGCTGAGCAAAGAATATATGAAATGACTGCCCACAGCTGCTGCAAAGAAAACTGAACCTAAAGGGACTGGAGAGCCAGGTCCAGATAAATGACTGTACCAGTTCAGTGGATTAATTGCTTGTGGAAATGTTTATCCCTGAGTTAACCACAAGAGTGTGAAAGGCTTCTTGAGTTAGCTGGCCCAGCAAGGGGTAAGTGCATATGTAGCTCTGCCGAAAAGAGAGTATAAAAACTGAGTAACTGACAAAATGATCTTTCAAGAGAACAGTAGGCTTGAGCAGGCCATAACACACATATTCCTACCTAGCACGGGGGGATGCTCAGCATCATGACAGTGAGCATGAGGGCCAATTGTGAGAATGAAATTTGTACTGTGATCCCACAGTATATTGCAATGGGTACACAATGGCTTGCACTGATTTCAGTATATTGCCATATCATTCTGCTAAATCAAAATCCCACATAACATCAAATGTCTTCAGCTAAGTACATTTTGTTTTAAATATTAAACCCTCCTCATGGAGAATACCTAACACAACCTGGTCATAGAATTATGACCCTCATGCACTTCAGTGCTTCCCACAGAATGTATTCTTTCAGAGACAGAAGATAAAGTAATACTGTTCTATACATCATCCATACATAACTAGCCTTTTCTAAAACATATTCTCTTCCTTGTCGTTTTCAGTGTGAATAGAGTTCTGCTCAGTTGCTGGAAACTAATCTCATGTCAGAGCATGTAGTAGCTCTTGAAACAATCAGGAAGCAAGCGGGACCACTGGGAACATCTGGAACATGTAGGTGGCTATCTCTGTTTAATAGTGCTTGATAGAGGAGATCTTTAAAGTGAAAATTCTCTGTGAAGTTCTTTTAAGAGATAAATTATTCCCCAGATCATTTAAAAATAAATGTCCCACTGCATTTTTCCTTCCAGAACACTTTTTTAGAAATAAAACACCTGATACATGGGAACAAATATTCCATGCTTAAACAGCCTGATTAGTGTTGGGTGAAATATATCTGGTATTTGTCCTCTCAAAAATCTTTAAGAAATAGAAGGCATAGATTTACTAGGACAAGTATGTAGAAAGAGTTTAACAAAAAGAGAGTTCATTTTCTAGCCCAGTATATTTGTGCAAAATGTTTTGGAGACTTGTAAACTGAAGTTTCTCCTAGGGTATGACTTTAAAAGGGAAAGTAGGAACAACAGCTTCTAGTCTGAATTCGAAGGGAGATACCTTTGCCAAAAAGGCAAGTAAAATTTTAGTTTGCCAAGAATACCACAGTATAAGAAATCACAATATGAAAACCTGATATCATTAAAGAAGAGAAATTGGCTGCATGTGATGAAGTCTATTCTTTCTAATAATTTGTCACAGCTTTGCTGTCAGATGCTTTCTTGCTGCTGTCAGTTGTTTTATACCTCTTTTTTTTTTTTTTTTAAATCACTATTTAATCATATTTTTTAAAAATAACCTACAGAAAAGCTTGGTAAATGAAAAAAATATATTAAATGTCTGGAAGACAGTAAAACACCCCAACATTTTCTTTTAAAGTATTTTTTTTAAGTCTTATCATTTGATATCATGGACCGTGGCTTAGGGAAATAGGAAATACAGTGCACAGAGACAGCCTGTTGATGAAAATGCTGATGTAAGAGCAGGTTTGAATTCACCTCCTGTCTCATTGCATCAAATCACTTTTTTTCCTGAATATGTTTCCCAGGCTTGTGTAACATCAATTCCCCCTAAAGGTTTGACTTACTCATAATATATAACCAATGCTTTTCCTGGTCTTAAAAGAATTACAATCTTAATACCCTATTAAGTAGATTCTCTTATAACTTCATTTCTGGTGTCTCTTTCCTGGAAGATGGCTGGCATCACACCCCAATGCAACAAACCAGTGTGGAATCGCTCATGTAATTTTCACGCTATAATACATTTACACCTATTTTCGTTCCCTACAGCAAACCATGAGGAAATCAAGACTGTTCTGCTTTCTTTTGCAACTTACTTTATGATACCACTGCTATGGAAATGACACTCTGTTACAGAAATGTAAAATTGTTTCTTGACACACAGAGCTTCAGCACAGTAAAACATTCTCTCATTTTCTGCAATTTGAGTGATTTCTGTAGAACATTTCTCATTTTTTAATGATACACTCAAAAGTGGTATTAAAGTGATTATTTTACTGTTGCTGAGATCACATTTAAACAAAATATTCAGGATTTTTTCCCCCATTTTTAATGGGGTGCTCTCTCTTTTATGCAAGACAAGGGGCAGCTAGGGGGATTGAAAGAGGTATTAGTCTGTTTTTCCTTTGATTTTTAGCATAATGTACTACTCAATAGCCAAAGTTTTTGCAGTTTGTGCAATTTAAGATTTTTGTGTGAAACTACTTTGTTTCACTAAGAGAGAGATGCACTATAAGAAAGTGACTGATTTGGGGCTGTTTATAGCAGAAAGTACTAGCACATCTTCTAGGAAATGTCAACTGAATAGGAAATTGTTCCTTTATACAGAAGACAAGGACCAGATAGAGATGCATTGCTTAGCTAGTATGTTTTGATAAATGATAACAAAGGAAAAGCTATCTTGAGATGGGTCTTCCATTGTATATCTTTTCAGCTAAAATAATTTGATTTAAAATCACTACTGTTATCTGCAGATATTCATCCTACGTTTTACCTACATTGATATAACTAAGGCTATGTTGC
Source organism: Hirundo rustica (assembly GCF_015227805.2). Lineage (NCBI taxonomy): Eukaryota > Metazoa > Chordata > Aves > Passeriformes > Hirundinidae > Hirundo > Hirundo rustica. Next base: position 45,268,887 of record NC_053488.1, read on the forward strand.
TTTATGCTGTATTATCACATATGATGAAAGAATTTATGCTGCCCTAGTAAGAGTCAGTATTAACTGATCAATGACACAACCTGATGAGTTTTTTCAAGTCCATGTCTCAACGTTATTGCAAAGTGTTTTCAGCTCATAAATTCCTGGAGTTTGTCGGGATGGTTCTCAGGAAGTTTGAGTTCAATGAAAGCAAGCTGAACAGATTGAGAGTGTCAGGTCTTTCTTTTTGCAGGGTCCCCATTATCCAAAATAACTGATGCAAAGTCTGCAAGAGGCAAGGTAATTGAGAACTAGAATGCAGCATTAGCCCCTGCTTGAGCAATCAGAGTAAAGGAAGATTTACTTGATGTTTCATTCAGTGTAGGGTACTATCATCCTGAGAGCATGAAAACTTCAGTATAGACTCAAAACAAACTACAAAAAAACTCCTTGTTGCCACTTAAACATCACAGAAGGGAGCTATGAAGTGGATTCAAAGCTGAATGTCTTCCCAAAGACATTTAAATGAAGAGTGAGACTTGGCCTTATCCTTCTGTTCTATTCTGCTGACATTTATGGATCATTTTCCTTGTGTTTTGACACAAGGAAATAGAATAGATTTGCAGTTCTCTCTACAATATACAGAGTTCTTTTTGTCCCTTCCTCAGTTAAAGGACTCATGTAACAACGACTTCCAAAAAATGTGTTTTTTACAATCTAATTTCATTACACTGCTTTTTACCCTGCCATTATATATTTACAGGACACAGATAAAGTGATGCATTCATTAGTTACAAAAAGCTACCTGTCTCTCTGAAAACATTGTTCTGAAAACATTTCCACTAAAAACACCGGGATTTTCTAGTGCACAACACTACATAAAGTTGACTATACATGCATAACTTTGCAAAAATTTCTTTTGAAGGGATAAAGATTCTATACACAAGCATATCTACGAAGAGCTGAACACAAGACTAATATTAGCAAAATGGATGGCTAGCTAGAAAACAGGTATTTTACAGCCATATATTTTGAATGTCTTTAATCTGTAAATGTGTGTCAGCACTTTTTTTAAAAATTATTTTTACAATTTAATTGTATGGATGATATTTTAAGTGAAGAACAATTCTTTAGACAAACTAATCCAGAGTATTATGGCATACAGAGTAACTTATTACTGATGCAAGATTATTTAAAGCTCCAACCCACAAGAATTTTATATTTTTCATATTAAAAAAAGCCATAAAACAGGAGTAGTGAAGTTATAAAATCCAGGAGACAATGAAAGATATTTTTAAGTGCTCACAGCTGCTTGGGCCTGATTCAGTTTTTCAACAACTTCAATGAATAGAGTGACACAAAACATAATTCACTGTTTAATGCACTGAGTGGATCACTAAATCACTCATACTTTTTTTATCTTTTACAACCTGATTAGCAAAAATGGTAAATTTTCTCCTGGTGAAGAGATTTTGCCTAATCTTAAGTAAGCCATACCCACTTCTGTCCTCTGTTTTGTGTCTCACCGTCCTGCCCCATCCTTGGCATGAGCATCTCTTGTGTATACCATGGCAGGATTCCTTTGAGGCTTCATTGGTTCTTCAGTTCTGTATCTGGTATGCTTAAGTGAATGATCCCCACATAAAGTTAGAAAGTACGCACTATTCACAAGACAAACACAAATTACTGTGGTAATTAACTTGGAATTTCCTTCTCTTTCTTTTTAACAAATAGTAAATATACACCATATAATAGATAAGATTCTTTTGTCCTTACTTTGGAGTCTTTTTTTCTGATGGACATGGGAATTTTATCTTTAGACACAATTCTGAACTGAAATTCCAGGTTGAAACATAAATATTTTAAATTCTATTCAGTGTAATGTTAAATTCTTACTTATAGTATGTCCCTCTCTATTTCAAATTCCTTTGAAAGAGGATTTTAAATACCTCAGATAAACACAGAAAACAAAACAAAATTAAAGATATATCTAGAGATGAACCAGCATAATCTCTAGAAAATTATAAAATTCTACTGCATTTTCACAGAAAGAGAATATGAAATTACAAGGGCCTGGGAACGTACTGAGGCATATTACACCACCACTTACTCAAGCCAAGAACCAAATTCAGAGTTTGATCTTGTAGCTGAATCCACTGGGATTTAAACCTATGTTAAGGACAAGGATCACTTATTAACTAAATGAGAAAGAGCACAATTAAATCTGAACTGGAATGCACAACAGGAATTAGATATAGGTCTAACTTAATAGTTATTATTTCAATGTAAGAAAAAAATTACATCTAACTTCATAGATATTTCAAAACAGACACTATCTGAAAAAGTTTATTTCTTTAGTAACTGAGGAATAATTGCACCTTCAATACTATCTTAACTATAGTGCATTTTTTATTTAGAACTATTACACAAATAAACAGCTATTCTACTATTAAATAAACAGTATCAAAGACAACCATGCACACCGTCAACAAATACACAAAATTATCCTGCACATCAAATGAGCAACATTTTTCAGCCTCAAAAATTCCTTGAACTAGAACATCCAGAGGCTAATCGAAGTTCAATACAGAATAGATTTTCTCAGCTCTAACGTTTACATAGATTTCATTGTAAAGATCTGAAACCATATGTTAACATGAAAATGAACCTTCCCATCCTCCTAAACACACTCAAAGGCCTCCTAAGACAGACTTTTAACACATGCTTAGCAAGAAAGCAGTAAGTGACCTCTGAAGTATAATCTGAAAAACAAAACAGAAAGTAACTTTTTTCCATTACTTTCAGCTCTCTAAATACATTGGCTAACTACTTCAAAGTAAAATAACATAAATAAAGAAAACAAAGGAGTTGCATCAAGTCCTTGATTAATTGTTTAATGAAGAAAAGACTTGTTTTTTAAATATTGTAAGAGTTGCTAATTAAAAACCTAGTGATTATGAAATTGCCATCAAGAGTCCATTCAGACAGATTCACTCCCTGTCACCCTACTACTGTTGAGATTAATTAAGCTTTAAACACTTTAAATAAAGCACTGGAAAATGAAACATTCTGATGTGTTGTAACCCAGTTATTTTCTGACTGAGTTACAACATTGTTTGAAAACAAAGGTTTACATATCTCAGTGTGAAAACATCTCTCTGGTCTCACTGGAGTCTTTGTCATTTATTCCAATTCAGTAAAACAAGAGGCAAGGTAAGATAGGACTGCATCTTAAGAGTTTTGCTGGAAATATGAAGGTCAATAATTCTTAGAATTGAATTTAACATAAGAAGAATTAAGTTGAGGTTTGTAATAGCAATGCCTGGATTTGATGACCGAGAGTATGTAGAGTAGTCAGCATTCTGCGTTCCTGAGAAACTGCACTAAGCATGCATAATTCATTTGATGTTTTGTGACAAATGAGATAAATTAAATTCCATTTACCTATTTTGCTTTAGTTTTCTACATTTATTGGAATTCACTATTAATTAAGATCTGTTTTGCACCACTTATAATCATGTAACTCACAGACAAAACCTAATTTTATTCTGTAGGATACAGAAGTCAAATTTTCCAATTATTTTTTTTTTAAATCTCGTGTATTAAAGGTATTTGTATACTAGATACACTGGACTGTCATATGGGTATTGCTTCCTAGGGAACTTTTGCATCACTGCAGAAGAAAATAAACGTTCAGAAGTCACATGTGAGTAATGGAGCTCCTGAGGCATTTACAGTGACTGACTATATCTGAGCTACAGTACTTTTCTTTTAGAAGAAACAAAGTCCTGCAATTAAAATTGAGTGAGATCTCTTCCCCTAGCTTTTCTATAAAAGCACTTAAAAGATGGTCCTGCTCTCACTTAATGAGGTGTTCCTCTCCATGTAAGTCTGTGAATTATTGTTATCATGATTTTGCTGTAAAAAGGAATGTTGTATGGATGTAAATTTTTATGCATTGTAAAGGTTATGTGAACAATTTAGATTAGGTTAAGCATTGGAAATCTCTGCAGGAAACCTTCTGCAGATTAAACAACGAGCCCAGTTCTCTGAATGTCAGCCATCTTACTGAATAAAATAATTATCTTTCCCTTACATAGGATACATTTTTAGAGTATCTCTTGTTCAGTGGGACAAATCAATTCACAGAACAAAACTCAAGAGCTTAAAATGCTTTTGCTGTTTTTGCAAATTTTGTCTAGCATCAAGCTTGGAGATATGTCAGAGAACATTTAAGACCTAGGAAACTTAAGAGCCTGTAGCTATGCCTTTGCTGAGAGAAACTTGCTGTAATTGTTTCTCATCATCCAATCTGTCTCAACTGCCCTCCTCCCACTCTGAATTCCACATGGCACCAAGAACAGTATTCACAACAAAATTCAGCAAATTAACTATACTTGTGATGAATATCTGAAAAAACTGCTGGTTTACATCTCTATGTACAGGTAACCTCAGTCAAGAGAATTTTAAAACAGTATATACTCAGACAGTACTCAGTTACTTAAAACATAAGACCTTTCACCAATATCCAACTAGACTGTGGACTACGCTGAAATGTTAAAAAACCTAGATAATGCAAAAATGTTATAGACTCATTTTTCTCACCTTAACTGATTTCATCCTCTAAGCGTGCTTCGTGCACTTCAATCTGCAAGACTGACTGTACTCTGCTATGTACAGAACAGGAGCTATACACAGGTCCTATATTCCATCCAACATGGTAGTAGTCTTGGCCCACATCCTAGTTCCAGCTTTACTTGTCTTATGGAAACACCTGCTTCCAAAAATGCATGCCAACTTTAGGACATACCATAAATGACGGGCTCCAGGATTTTTGGATTCCTATTTGCCTTGACTGATCAGAAACCTTCCTATACTCCACAAGTGACAACATCTGAATAACTCACATTGATTTGGAACTGCTGCAAGTGCATTTCTTCAATACCTGTGACTCAACAAAAGAGAAGAAACAAGAAAAAATACAAAGACTAACAAAGACTAACCCTGTCAGCATGGCTTATGTCTCAAGGACTCCTGTTCTGCAGCCCACAGGTACTTGAGCACGGTTTGAATTAGCAGCATTGGGTGCCTGCAGAGTCCAGACACAGCAGCACGCAGCTCGGCATGTGGAGGTTCACCGCGATTCCCAACAAACTGTTACCAGCTAGTTAGGCTAAGGGCAGCTGTGTAAGACTACAATAGAGTGGTAGTCTGGATAAGAGAAGGAATGCCAGATGAATGGATTCAGATGAGGAAGCACAGGAAAAGACTTCTTCAGTTTACTTCTGCTGTGCTGCTTCCTGTGTTCTGTGCAACTTCTTTGGCTGTTTATTCATTGGTAACTGGCCCTAAGCATTCAGCTTCAGTATTTCCAGCATTTACCCTCACTGGACCTGGACTGTCTGCCTAATTCCCTATTTCCATCACATCTCTTAATGCACAGGGCTGGTCTAAACCTTTGTTCCTAGGGTAAAAGTTTGCAGGAAAATTCCAAGCTCTTTGTATTAAAGATTGATAGCTTTCATATTAGGAAAGAAAAGTAAATAAATCTATCTTTGGTATTTTCCTAAGTTGGATGGAAAATATGTTATTTCACTTCATTTTGGTTTGTGGTCTTTATTGTGTAGATGTTTGTCTGATTCCTTATTGGTTATGATTTGTATCCACGCCATTGAGTTCCTCTGCAACAGTACAAAGACATGACGGTGCCTTAATTTTCTGCCTTTTGTTGTTGTTGTTGTTGTTTTTTGGGTTTTTTGGACGTTTTGTTGTTGTTTTTGTTGTTTTGGTTTGGTTTTTGCTTTTTGTTTTTTTGTTTTTTTTCTTTTGTATCTGCAGCACTAGGTGTTACCAAATTTAGAAATTTTTAATATACTATATTTATGCCCAAAGACAATCTGATCAGTTTTTAGAGGAATTCTGTTTGGATATTGCATTATTGGAAAATACTTTATAGCAAACAGTTTAGACAGAATCACATGTTCTTTTAGCTCTTGTTTTAACTGAAAATATTATCTAAAAATACATGGCCATCATCAGAAGTCACTACCCAAGTTTCAGCAGATTAACAGGGCTCCAAACTGATGCCAACACAAGACAAGTATCATTTTAGAATTTTTCCATTCCTGTAACACTGCACTCTAAGAGCTCTCTAGCATAGTGTTTCCACAGAAGACATTAGCTAGCAGCAAACAACAAAACTAATCCAAAAGAAGTATGCCTCAGAAAGTCATAATCTTGATTACTGAAGTGGAAACGTAGACAAGAGGAAGGGAAATTAAAATGTGCATACACTTGCTTCAAGAAATAGTCTTTCTGTATTTACTTGTAAGTCTATTTGTTGAGAAAATATCTGTTGATTTCAGTGAGAAAATATGTTTCTTTTCATCTATTAAAGGTTTGTGCAATATCCCAATAAGAATTTTCCCTATGAATCATTGCTCATCCCTGTTACTTCAATATAATTCCAGAAGAGTCACACACAAGAACAGTACAGCATGTACAATCCCCAGTTTACATTTTGTGCTGATTCTATTGCAATGGACTTAATTCTCTGAAAACAAACAATTGAATTACTTCTTAATTTTTAATAGAAATTCATTGGGATGTTTACACTCATAATTTTACCTGTCATCATCCCAAGAAAAATAACAACATTCCAAATCACCACAAATTCAAAAGGTAGTTTCCTGTGACCAAGTTAACAAAGCTTGTTTGGAGGAGAAACATGCTATGAACCCAAAACCCAGCTGTCTTCTGGGGGAAAAAGAACCTTGGATAATTACATATCTAAAGCAATCTTTTCATTAGCTACATTAAATTTAATTTGTATTAAAAAATATTTGTATTTTTCCACTCTCAGAAAAGTCCTCTGTTGTAATCATAAGATGTCCCTGAAAATCATACTGATAAACAAGGCCTGAAACCTCTCTTTATGCTAAAGATGGACTGTGAGAAGGGAGCAGCATGATATCACTTTGGTGCATGAATAAGGGACAGAAAGCATACACACGAGCAGAACAGGAGAGACAAAAAGAATAAAGAATGCTGCAGCCAACCAACCAACCAGTGGAAGCTCAAGAACATTTGGAACTGGTCAATTTTCAACCTGAAACAATTACTTTGTGGTTCTCCGCCCAGAATGAATTTGACAGTGGCCGCAACAATTGGCAATGCTAAAGTCAGAATAGCTGACCTGGGCTGACTGATACCACATGAGAGTCTAGCTTTATGTTTTACAGAAGCATGAGATTAGATAAGGAAGGCAATTACTCCCGAGTAATCCAGTTACTCTGGAGTAATCCAGAGTAACTCTGGATTTACCTTATGAAGTAAGAAAGAGGACCTTCAACTCCCTGGCTACAGCAGAGATTTCCAAACATTTCTAGCAATAGGGAAATACTTAATATTGAAAGGCATAAAATAAATATATTCTACTTCCTAAATTTCAAGACACTTTGGGGAAATCAAATAAAATTCTGGAAATAATTCTTCTCTTTCTGTCTACTTCACAAAACTATAAAATATGAAGTATTAATGAGTTTTGGAATCACAGAATGGTTGGACAAGACTTTAAAGATCATCTAGTTCCAACCCCTCTGCCGTCAGCAGGGTCACCTTTCACTAGATCAAGTTGTTCAGGGGCCCATCCAACGTGGCCTTCAACTCTCACAATTTCTCTGGGCAGCCAGTTCCAGCACTTCACCACCCTCTGAGTAAAGAATTTCTTACCTATATTAGAACTATGCCTGTCCTTTTTCAGTTTAAAACAATTTCCCCTTGCTCTGCCACTATCTGCCTGCATAAAAACCCTTCTTCCTCCTTTTTCAAGTCCCCTTCGGCTACTGGAGGGCCACAATGAGGCCTCCCCAAAGCCTTCTCTTCTCCATGATGCTTGGTCTCCAAAACAGAGAGATTTGTTTTCCTGACTAAGAATGTAATATTTTGACAATCAACGCAAATCATGTTTTCTATCACTACAGAAAAAAAAAAAAAAAAACCAAAAAACCCACACCCTTGTGTATTTTCACCTTAAATGCTTTTCTGAAGGGATATTTAGATTATCACCATTTTGTTCAAAATCATTAATGAAATATATTTCAGCATATTTCTGGGAGGATTGTCATATGGTTTTGATTTTGGGTAAACATTTTTTTCTGGCTAACAAAGTTCTTGGTTAATTATATCTTTAGACCATTAAATCTTCATATAAATCACTGTTAATTTAAGAGACAAGAAAAAGTACTTTTTGAAGAGTGTATAAGTTCTATATTTTCTGTAGAATAAGACTGGAAGTATAGAAAAGTGTACTCTTATTTGCCATCAAAATACATTAAAACTTTGTCTATATAACAGAATACTGGCACTTTCTCTCCCTGGCTTAAGAGGATAATCATGTCCAGTCTGAAAACTGTGAGTCTTGGCATGTAATGGCTAAATAACAAATCCAGTATTTGTCTCCTTAGTATCCATCACTGCAAAGAACTATTGTCCAACACGACAACCTTTTCCTATAATGAAGTCTGTTCTGTACATGATCCTTTCTCATAACTTTCATTTCTGGATTGCCTGAAGTGCTACAGAGATCACCTTGACTCCCTCACATTTCTGTACAGTTATATTAATATATTAGAGAGAATTGCTTTATTCCTGTCTTTATGTTAGAGAAGAGTCTGTATTGTGCATTCTTCTAGATTTTTTGAGAAGGGGGAAGGTGAGACAAGGACTGGACATTGGGGAATCGTACAGTACATTACCATTTCTCATTTACCATCTTTGGCAAAGTCTGTAATTTACAGCATGTGATAATACATCCTTGGAATGTACTGTCTCTTTTTGCCTACAAACTTGTTGCATGAATATAGGAAGATCAAACTGGCCTTCATTTCCTACCAACAAAATTTTACTCATGATCTAATCTAAAATCGTCATTTTGGTGTACCCGGGGTGTAGGGGGTTGAGTTTTCCTGTGGATTTTTTCCCCCCATAAGTTGCTAGGAGACTAAATACTGATGCTTAAAGGGTGCTTGCCCCATACAAAAGAAGTGGATCACTTAGTTTAGTGGGGGAGGAAAAGGCTCCTGAGAGCTGAGGGTAGTAGTCTCTCCGCTCGGCTCTCAGTTTTCCGGGGAGGACAGTCAAGCGACAGCTAGCTGCGTGGAGTCCACGGTTAACAGAAGAGTCCAGTCCTGGGAATTCTATCATCTGCTGGAGCACCCGGGAGTTCAGAGCTCTTCGCCTGCCCTGTTGGAGCTGGGTCAGCCTGGGTCCAGCTGCCGCAGCTTCTTCAGCACTGCTCATTTTGCCTGCCGGGACACCCCCCTGCCTGCCGGGACAACCCACCGTTTCCATCCATCAGCACCGAGTTTCCACCATTTGGGCTTGGTGCTCTTGGGGTCCCAAGAGATCAGACTGCCTGGGACTTGTGAGACAAAGCCCCTCGGGGTTCTTGGTTCTGTTTATTATTATTATAATTGCTGTTGTTGTTTGTCTGTCCTGTTATATTTACTAGTAAAGGACTGTTATTCCTCTCCTCATAGCTCTGACTGAAAAGATTTTTTTTAATCTTCCAAATCATAATAACACGGAAGGGATTGGAATTCCCCATTCCTAGAGAGGCCCCGCCTCTCCTTAGCAGATACCTGTCTTTTCAAACCAAGACACTGAGGGAAAAAAAGTCAGTGTAAAGATAACAAAATGCAACCACCTTCTACATGTTCTTTCAACAAGCTGGCATTATAGACCTGTAAGCCTAAAAATAATTGACATAATATATCTGTGACAGTGAGGTAACTTAAAAATTCTTTTCAAGACAAATGCAAAATTTTTCAACACTCTCCCTCAGACAAGCTCTAGAATGATGGTGGACAAGACTCTCAGAAAATCATCTTCTGAACAGTGATCATGGACCTGCAGTACTATAAAAGTTCATAGAAGAATTTATGGAAAGGCACTATATTCATCTGGGAAAATAATGAATGAAATTCACAAAATGAATGATGAAACATAGGGAAAACAATGCCCTTTGCTTTTGCTGCACAATTGGACCTACATGGAAAGAATTATACATATAAACTGTGGTTCAGTTCCTGAAGAAACCTCCAAACAATGGAGAATGGGAAAGTCCACAACAGCCAATCCACAATATGCCACACCATTCAGTCAAGTTACCTACTTCATTTTGCTTATCAGAGCATTAAGACTGCAAATTCTTTACTTCCTGTGCTCTTAACAACTAATAAACTGCCACATTTCCAAGCTTCATCCCAGCTTGTTTATCACAGAACTTTCAATTACTGACACTTGAGTCAGTTTAATCTTATTCAATTTAAAATTCTATGGACAAATTCAGAGACAAATAGTTCTCCTACTGCCTCCAAGCTTTAACCAAAGAGAAAACATTGTTGAGGGGAAATCCTTCAATATATTCACTTCAATTCTGAAATTCAGGAAGCAGCCTATCCTGATTTAGATAAATTGGAAGTAATCCAGATTTAAATTCAGTTTACATCAGCATAAAATGATGAAGACCTCTGGTCACAATCCTTCCTCTTTCAGCTAGAAGTAAATAGTTTTGCACTATTAAGTCAAAAATAAATGCCTCTAAACAAGAAACACTCATAAAAATTAACTGAAGACCAATATACCAATTAGTGAAATAACACTATGAACTCTTAATCATTTACTGGTGTGAAACATATTACATTCTTATTTATAAGGCTTTTTTATTGATACCCATCCCACAAACACACTCACATACACTTGGGATACAGCAATAAAAGAAAAAGACTAGCAAGTGGTGAGGTAAGACCGTTTACATAAGAATTCTCCTCAAACCTTTGCAACTGAAATGAAATAGGAAAAAAATCTACTTATTCTCCACCTAGCAGGGAGCACATGTATGCAATAGTACATTATTAGCATCCTAATATTACTGAAAAAAATTGGGTTCTGAATACTTTTATTCACATACAGAACTGTTAAAGGCTTCTATCAGCAAATTGAAATTCTAGGTTAAGAACACACCATGACATCCTTCAATTAAGGTTATGGGGTGCTTTCACCCAGAATTGCAACTGAACAGAAAAACTGCTGGTTTTTTCTACCATTTTCACTTGACCTTTACTTTGAAAAACTGTCCTCCAAAAAGTGTGTGAACTAAGTAAACCTTTATAGAAAAACTCAATGCAGCCTGCACATATTTTAACTGAAGATGTCAGCAGATACCTTTCACAATAGCTCACATCCTGCATTCTTTTGAAGTTCATAAGCTTCTTACACACATAGCTCATAAACACTGTATCATGCATTAGATTCTTATGGAAACTTCTTTTATGTATCATAAACATATTCACACAAAAGATAAATCCATGGTATTAAAAAAAACCCAAAACCATATTTTCTTAGCTCCATATTCAAAAGTAAAAATAATAAAACAATTTTCTATTAGTCAGTGAGACTAAAAAGAAAGAAGTTTTAAAGTTTTCTGAAAGAGATGGAAACATTGTGCTAAACCACAGTATTTTGCTAGAAGCATACACCAGTCTAATATTATTATTAGCATTTAAAATGTATTTTGAATTTAGCTAGCTACTGCTTTCCATCACTGATTTTGCTGTCATCTTTTAGCTTCACATTTCTATCTACATAAAACTTATTTTATTACATAGTTTATACACAGTCTCGTATGCTTATTTACTTACCAACAGTATCACATGGTTCATCCTTATGTACACAGAAATCCTTCCTAGAATTGGGGGTAAAAGAAAGAATGTTAAGCAAGTCAAGCTGTTAGATCTTAACAACTGTGTAACCTATTTGGAAACATTTTTTACAGCTAGATGAATAAATACAGAACACCATTATCTCAACAAAGAACAAGAGCAGGATTACACAGAGCACTTAAACTCCAGCTTATTCTCAGAGCAAATTTAAGAGTAGTCAGGTGACAAAACATGTACTGTATATTCAACTTGCATTGCACCAATTTTCTTTCGAGTTTTATGCTTTGTGGCTTTGGTGGGGTTTTTTGTTGTTTGTTTTGTTTTTGTTTGGTTGGTTGGTTGTTTTTTGTTTTGGTTTTGATTTTGTTTGATTTGGTTTGGTTTGATTTTTTTCTTTTTTTTGTAAGTATCTTGAAATACAACAAGTCTAAAGCTAGTCTTTCTATCATTTTAAATGAAGATATTTGCAGTGCTTCACATGAGATTCAATTGCAGCATTTAGATCAGTTATAGAGTCTGAAAGTTTTTATTCTAGTACATCCATGATTTAAATCACTAATAGAAATATTACAAGAAGTATTTCTGCTAGAGCATCCACTAATAGTAGTGGAAGACTTATAAACATTAACTACCCTATTTTAGTCCAGTCATAGGACTATAAATAACACTGTTCTATTGCATAAAGGAGAATAAGCATTTCAACTGTGTCTTAAACATCTGCTTGGGATTAATTTTGATTTCACATGTATTTTACTTCTTCTCGGAGACACACAGTGAGTTACTAGAAGAGCAAAGGGAAAACTGCTTTAAACTGGAGTGTTTATAAGTGATGTTAATTTGTTATTTTTTGTTAAAAAAGGGGCTGCAGAGGCATGCATGAATTGGGGAGGTTGGGAGGGAAACAATGGGGAAAAAACAACAAAAGAAACTCAGGTATAGCAACCCCATGAACAAAGAAGTTCTCTTTTTCTGTTGTGCCAAAGAATAAGGGTCTCTGTTTTTAGGGAGAGACCATATGAATCAGAGAAATTTAGTTCTTATATTGTCTGTGAAGGTACACAGATAGACATATAGATTGATAATCATAAAGATAAACATACAGAGAAACACCCATTTTCCATGAACAAAATGCAGTAATTGTTTGGTGCTTGAAATGAAAGACACTGACTTTTTTTTTTTTAAGTGTAACTACTCCAAGAGTTCTTTCTTTGTTTCCCACAGTCTATGTCTACATAAGGCTTTAGACCCAAAAGCAATTTCTAGAGTTTGGCAAATTTCTGACAGTTGTTAAGGGCCACACAGACAGATGCATGGGGTTATATAGTTTCAATTAACTTGTCACCACTGCCAGATAATTCCAAATAAAGTTGTGAGTAAACTGATAAGGACAGTCTAGGAATACACTCAAAAGACCCTGGAAATCGAGCAAAAGGTGGTGAACAAGAAACTACCATCAGACACAGAAGAACATTATTTTATTTTTTAAACCTGCAAGAAATTGCATTAATGCACTGGGTTGTAACACAATTCTTTGGTTTGTGCTATGTGACACAAGGGACTTATTGTCTTGTTAAGCAACATGACAGAATGATTAGAAATGTGGGACTTGAGGTGAAGCAAGAGAACATGTGCAAAGACAGTCTAAGGACATTGACTGCCTTCCATGTACACCCAAGCAATCACCATAAAAATGAACTGAAAAAAAAAGGAAAAGAGAAAAGAAATCAATCAGACCTTCAACTGTAAAAGAATACTATGTTACATTTTAAAACTGCCAATATACAAAAGGTTTCTACTCATGTAATATCTTTCTTCTCACAGACTTACCAAGCTGGTTTTTTTTCACTTCTTGACTGAATCTGACTATAATTATGTCATGTAATTTAGGGTTTCATTATGGGACTTGGGGAAAATGGTACTGCTATGATTTGCAAAGAGCAAAATACAGTAAACCATTCTTGGTTCCCAACTTACATTGAAAGAATGTAATACCTCCTTTAATTTCATAATAATGTAAATGAATGCATTACATGCAATTTAGACTAGGCTCCTTAGTAAAGATTACAGTTCTAGCTAAACCTACCAGTGACTCTCACCAAAAAAAAAAAAAAAAAAAAAAAAAAAAAAAAAAAAAAAAAAAAAAGCACTACTAAGTCCTCAGACACATTATTTGCCTTCATCCCTCTCATCCTTTCTCTCAGCAAAACAGAGCAAAGATACTAAAATTACCATTACATCATATAGAAGCTTTTGTAGCACCAGTTGGTAGCTGAGTCTGCCAGTGAAAGCAAAAAATGGTTGAAGCCCACCCACACCATGCATTACCCTGCACATAATGTCCGTTACTCTAAATGGTTACTTTGCATACACACGCAAGGGAAAACAGTTCCTTAGTCAAGTGAATGAAAGGAGGTGCTCTCACATTATTTACACCTGAATTCTCCACTTGAATGAATTGGCTAACCTCAGAAAAGTATTCTAAGCAAGGACAGGTCACCACTAATACATTGTTTCAGAAAATTATGTTTGGTTAGTAGATTTTAGTTGATTACATATAGCATTATGAAAGATCTTCACAGCACACAAAGGCTATGCAATTTCTAAATACAAAGTATCTCAGTAAATTGTTAAAATAAATCCTGATATGTAGGTGTAATGTACAAAAGAGGGGGGAAAATAAAAATAAAAATAAAGGAACAGTAAATTAAAATTCATATTTATATTTCATGAATAATTTCCAGCGATTTGTCATTTTAGACAATTTTAATACTTGCTTTTGGAAAAAGATCTATTTTTTACTCAGGCCGGCATATTATTTCCTTACATATGCTAGATTGGAAAAAAAGAAGAAAAATGACAGAAAACAGATTTTACCAGTCTACCAGATTTTCAATCTGACTTCACTCTACTCCAATTTCACTAATGTTTGCAGTTTTGAAACATGTTTTGAACAACAGCAGAAGTTAGACTGCTTGAAACTGCAGTCTGACTTCTGCTGTTATTGATTACAGTGCTTGGAACATTTTTTTAGGCTTATTGCTCAAGTAGTAAGTTTCATCAAATCCTAAGATTTTTATAAGGAATAGTTGCAATTAATGGCACTTGTGGCAAGTGACATTATCACCAAATTGCAAATGCCTTCTCTCGCATCGTGCAAAGTGAGTAACTACAACACTGAAGATGTTCTTGTCTCTTCATACAAGAGGAAATAATTCTCACAGATAAACCAAGCACATATGTACTAATTAATAAATGCACTTTTAATTACAATAATTAAATTTGAAATTATTTTTATGTTAATGAACCACAAGAAAAATTAATTATTTACTATTTATTTGGGAATGTAAATTAATGCACAGTGGTACTAGTATAAGTGGTATTTCAGAAACTGTCTTTTATTTTGAGAGTAAATCTCAAAGCCACCAGTATATACCACTCATTGTATTTTAGGAAAAACAAGAAATAACAAATTTAATTATTTCAAATTGTTAACACATCACTTAGGCTCTGTAAAGCTGAACTGAGATTTAAAAAGGTTATATAAATAGTCTTATAAAGCATACATTTCAGTCAGACTGAAAAACAAATCAATTTGGAAAAACTGTTGGGAAGCGTGGTAAGTGAACTAACAGCTGAATTAAGTGTATCAATAACATCAAAATAGATACAGAGTAGTTAGGAATCCAAGGAAGCTGCTTTTGAGTGGAGTCAAACAGAACCTAGATTCAGCATTAGCATTAAAAAGAAGAAAAGATAAAGAAGAAAATATGCAAGCATTCCTTGCTAAAGTGTAAAAATTAAATGAGTTCTGACAGATACACATAGGAATCAAGACAGATCAAATTTTAAAGATAACTCATCTGAATAGATTTTCCTCTAGTGTAGCCACAAGTGGCCTCCCAGCTTGATTAGACAAAACAACAACAAAAAATGACCATTTGGAAACAGGCAGTAGCAGGGAACAGCATCCTTGGATAAAGATAAAGGAAAATATCAAAATGACACCACTACCTCTGTTCACACAATGTAACGTCAGGTTTTGGTGCTTATGCTTGAAAAATTTTTGTTAAGGTCTGGAAAGAAGTGAGAGAACAATTAAATAGAGTAACCCCTCTAAGTTACTCTAAGACAAAGAAGAGTTTTGACTTGAGCACAGCCTACAAGTACTTCATAGGGAGGAGTTTTTCCAACAGATTTTAGCAGTGAAGGGTACAAAGAGATGCATGGTTGAAAGCTGAAATAAGAAAAAATTAGAAGTAAGTCCAGCTGTCCATTCAGAAAGAAAATAACAGCCAATTCTACTGCTGATCAATTTTAAGGAATTTGAAGTAGAGAGAAGTGAAAATGATTGGTTAGATGTCAGACAGCAGGTTAGTGCTGGAGTCAGAAATTAAAGATCTGTTCTTCTGAAATTCTTCTGCCTGTTCAGTAAATCTACTGCTGAACAGTTAATCTTCCTTTCTTTCAAATTTTTGTCCAAGGCGTGCCTACCTTTCTTAATCACCAGCAAAACTGAAATGTAAAAATAACTGTCTAAATTTTATGTTTGGGTCTTGCACTAGATACTCAGAGATTTTAAATTCAGTTTAAGTCCATGTATTCCAATGGAACAGATAGATACTAGTGAATGGAATATATGTAGCCAAATAATTAAAGCTTGAAAGAATAAGCTGTCAACAACAGGGAAATTCATGCAATTTTCCCCCACATGCATTATTACAAGCATTATCACTTCACAGACTCAAATACCTTAAACTTAAAAATTAAAAAAACAAAACAGCACACAATGACTTAAAAAAAAAAAAAATCAGTGGAATTTTTTTAAAAGTCACAACGTAAAAACAAGACTTCCATTTTACAGGAGATTCTGGCTTTAAAAACACACTATTTTTTATTTAAATATGCTCTTTTCAGGTTTCCCTGCTTACTTCTGCATCTACAATGCTATTACTAAATAATCAATAGAAAGGCCATGTGAGATTCTCATGGACGTCCTTGATGCCTTCTGGTAGTGTCAAATAAATCAAATTACCAAGAGAGTTGATAAATCGAGTACAAAATTACCAAGTGTTGGCTGTATTGAAGTTACAGTGATGAAGACAAAATTAAGAATAATCTCATCTCTCATTGTGCATTTGCAAGAATTCACTTTTCCAAAGCTGAAATTCACTAGGAGTTTGACAGCAGTAGCAGGTTAATAAACCAATCTCCATCTCAATACATTCCAACAATTCTGACTGCCAAACACACCAGGCTTTTGGGGTGACCCTGTAGTATCAGTTTCATTCATACAGGGATCTTTCACAGTCTTATTCCTCTAACTTTCCTGAGGATTTTTTTTTGGTTCGGAAAGCTAATAAAAAGCAAAGTCAGAAATATAACTGTATTTCTTCTGTGCATTGGAAGATAATAGCAACACTTAAAAAAAAAAACCTTGTCCAAGCTTTGGGGAGCATTCTGGATGGTTGAAACTATTGGAAGTGAAACAATATTTATGAAATCTAAGTGCTGTTTATGCCATTAGGTACTTTTATAGAACAAGGCACTTTCTTGCAGTGAAAATGCCTAATAGCACTGTTTCAATTATGTGTCACCCAGGGCAAAGTTGCTTCATATACTGAAGATCAGTATGAATAAATGGCTGATGCACACTATCAACAAGGAATATCACTACCCGATGAATATTAGGAGAATCAGAGGTCTATTTTCTGTCAAAAGAACACATGAAACTATCAGTTCTGAGAAGGAGAATAAAGAACTTAGTCTTTTTCTGTATAATTCTTTTCGCACTTGTTCAACAAACCACTGAGACACAACAGATTGACCAATGCACTGGAAAAGCAGCAAAACACATAATTTTAAAGTGAAGGTAGATTCTGCCTCATTCACGGTTACACACTTCAAAGCTTCTATTACCTAATTTGCAACACAGGCTAGGTAAGAGCTTAAGCACCTTCACACAATAACTGAGAATTCAATGGGCCTTTTCCTGCCTCATTTTCAGTTACCTAATTCAGGTCAAGCAATCTGTGCAGATAGCAGCTGGTAATGTCATCTCAGGGGCCACCAAAATCAGGGCTTGTCTCCGCACACACAGACCCTGTAACTTGAAAGGCAAGGGGGATGCGGATGCAATATGCTGCATTTTTTCCTCAGAGAAAAGTCCTGATACTGTCTATTTCTAAAGTAACTGTGCTAATTTATAACTGTGAATACGATTTTCTATGAACAGTAAAACTTACCTGATAAAACTTGTGTTTTTATCAAGATAGTCCTGAAAACAATTTTTGTCTTAATTATCACATTCTCATTATATCCAACCTCCCTAGCAATCTTTTCTAAATACATTGCAAACACTTCCAGTCTTTCTTCTACTTCATAGCACCATATTTTCAACAGGATATTAAGTCATCAAAATAAGCCAGTTTAAAGGGAAACTAAATAAAACCTGACATCATGAAATAGGACCAAAGTAAATTGAAATTAATTGGTAGAAGATATGCATTATTACAGTCTATCTGGGCAGCAGAGAAAGCTGTGGGGAGAAGTTGGTTTTGTTTTCCTCTTCACAGAACAATGAAAAAGTAAGTTTTGACAAGTACTTTTTTCCTGAAAAGGCAATGATAGCCCTTCGGCTGCTGAATAACAGTCTCTTTAACATCCACATTACACTCTTTGTACTAAGGCATTAAAAATTAGCTCTGCAGAATGCTCAATACTTCATTTCTAACTCTTTTAGTTACTACACAAAACTGGCATGTGAAAGCAAAGGAAAGCTTTTACAAAGAACCCTTGCTGTTCTATTATCATGCAAGACAAAAGAGATGATACAACTTTTAGGAGGGCCGCCACAGAATGTGTTGGATACCCAAAACTTTATACATTTACTCAAAAAACATCAAGCAGTTGGTGTTCATCTGTATAAACAAAATCATTTCTCTCAATAAAGCACACCTGCTGTCCACAGCTCTTTGGAAGTTGTGACAAAGGAGCTTGTTCTGTGCTTGCAAAACAGAATGAGACTCTGAGTTAACAAAACACACGTGTAGAGCCACACATGGTGTTAGCTATATCATAAACCTGATAATGTGTAGAGGTAGCCTGGATTAGCAAAACATTCCCGGTCAGAAAAGTGCCCTGGTATGATTTATTACCAGCTAAAGCAGCTCTCAGGTGGAAGGCAGGAAGAGAATAATACCATTGAAAAATAAAAATGTCAGAAGAACCGATCTTTAATTTCTGGCTCCAGCACTAACCTACTACCTGACATCTAACCAATCACTTTCACTTCTCTCTACTTCAAATTCCTTAAAACTGATCAGAGATTTAATTTTAAAAAAAGTGTACTTAAACTGACAGGTAAAAAGTTGTGAACAACCTTGGAGTGAGTCCAGACGAGAGGCAAAAAAACAATCTGGGGGCTGAAGCACCTCTCCTATGAACACAGGCTAAGACAGTTTGGGTTGGTGCACCTGGAGAAGAGAAGAACTCTTTTTACAACCTTTCAGTACCTAAAGTGAGCCTACAAGAAGACTGGAGAGGAACTTTTTACAAGGGCATGTAGTGACAAGACAAAGGGAAATGGCATTAAACTGAAATTGGCTAGGTTTATATTAGATACAGGGAAGAAATTCTTTACTCTAGAGGTGTGAGACATTGTCCCAGGATACCTAGAGAAGATATGAATGTCCCGTGCCTGGAAATTCTAAAGGCCAGGTTGGATGAGGCTTTGACCAATCTGCTCTTATACAAAGTATCCCTGCCCATGCCATAGCGGGGGTGGAACTAGATGATCTCCAGTAGTCCCTTCCAACCCTAACAATTCTGGGATTCTGTGATTCCAGAATATCAGTATTACAAAGCAGAAAGCATCTGAACATATGATCAGACTTTTGCAAAACTTTTTTACCATTGGGAATCACAGAATCCCAGAATTGTTAGGGTTGGAAGGGACTACTGGAGATCATCCAGTCCAATCCTCCTGTCAAGGCAGGGTCACCTGGAGGAGGTGACCCAGGAACATGTCCCAGTGGGGTGTAAATGTCTCCAGAGAGACATTCCATGACCTCCGTGGGCCACCTGTTCCAGTGCTCTGAAAATCTCAATGTAAAGAAGATATTCCTCATATTGAGGTGGAATTTCTTGTATTTTGGTTTATGGCCATTGGTCCTCTTCCGGCTGTTGGGGATCACTGAAAAGAGTCTGGCACCATCCTCTTGGCACCTGCCTTTGAGATATAAATATTTACTAATGAGATCCCCTCTCAGTCCTCTCTTCTCTGGGCTAAATAGGCCCAGCTCCTTCTGTCTCTCCTCATAAGAGAGATGTTCCAGATCACAAATCATCTCTGTGGCCTCTGATGGACCCTCTGCAATAGCTCCTTGTCTTTCTTATACTGAGGACCCCAGAATTGAACACAATACCACAGATGTGGGCAAGTAGAGGGGCAGAATCACCTTCCTCAACCTGTTGGCCACATCCTTCCCAATGCACCTAAGGATCCCATTGGTCCTCCTGGCCACACGGGCACACCACCTGCTCATGGTCAACTTGTCAGCCACCTTCCAGAAATGTTGCATTAAATCCAAAAAGCTGGCCAAAAGCACTGACAGTTGAAGACATTCCCAGATCATTGAATCTTGTCAACTTAACTAGTGCCTCACTTTCATTTGTTCAGAATGCCTCTACCTCTTCCCATATAGGCACATTAAGCTGAAGATGAAAAAATGACAGGAAAAAGGTGTCACATGCTTCATTTATCTTATAGCATCTTACTACTCATGACATACACTTTAAAAGCTAAAACTGCAGCTCTAGGTTCACTCTCCTGGCCCATAGAGGCTTGAAGCATTTGATACTTGTTCAAACTGCTGCTGCTTCTGTTGCGGATACAGCTGGCTGCATCAGCTGTCTCAAGCAAGAGAGCCCAGGAATAAGGTTTCTAGCAAACAAGCAGAATACTATTGCTCATTATCATTGAACAGTCACAAGGAACATCTAGATGTAACTAAGTCTATTCGCCTTTAGTCATCCTGATTAACCCAAAGCCATGTGTGACACTCAGGTATCCTTTATGCCCTGGCCCAAGTTTACTCTTTCCTGCTTCTTTTCTCCCCACTTCTTTTTTTCTAGACCTTCCCCCCCCAGCCCCACCCTAGCCCCACAATGCACTCACTATTATTAAAATCAGTTTGGGGTCTTCATCTACAAAATTTATTCTGGTCTGTCACTCCAAGTATGTTTCCTGATGAGCTAATGAAAAGTTGCTGCAGAGAACATTATTTCTTGTGTCTTCCACAAGACTTAAAAGGAGCTTGTGAGAAAAACAACTGCTTAGTTAATGCATAGTAGCTAAGCAGTAGTTAGTAGTAGTTACTAGCTA
Source organism: Hirundo rustica (assembly GCF_015227805.2). NCBI lineage: Eukaryota > Metazoa > Chordata > Aves > Passeriformes > Hirundinidae > Hirundo > Hirundo rustica. Next base: position 45,289,971 of record NC_053488.1, read on the forward strand.
GTGCAATAATCTGCCCCCTCAAAGTCCCAACAATCCATAAAACTGATATACACATCAAATAGAAGAGGATGACAGAGTAAGAAATGTGGGCTTTTCTAAGAAAATATAAGGGATTGAACAGCAAAACTAGCAACAAAGCTCTCACCACAGATAGTTTGGACTTCTAAATTTCCTGCTTCCCATAAGCGATTGGCTCTCCAAAGCAGGAAAATTTAGGGAAGAATTTTTCTGCTCCAAAAGAAATACACTATAGATATTGGAGTAATCAGAATTAAACTAATTTAAAGAAAAATGCATTACTTTTATTTTATATAGGTTCCCAGTGAGAGTGCTCTGACTAAATGGCAAAAGACTGCATGTAAGTGTAAAGATACACTTTGTTTGGATACCATATCACTGACCAGCACGGGATAGAAAAGCGGTATTCCACTACAGCCAGTCACAGGAATTTTCTTTGGAAGGGAGCTCTGAAGGTTATCCAGTTATCAAGCTCCACCTCAAAAATGATACTAAGTCCAGCTGTAGGCTGGTTCAATCATTTTGTCTTTTCCTCTGGACCATGCCTGTATGCTGCCTGAACACCAACAAGCATCCCCTCTGTGCACCACCTACAGTCAAAACCATGATAGTGCCTGCTTGGAAAGAAAGAGGGGAGCTGGAGGCCTATTTCCCTCTCAATGTATGAAACGCCTGACACTTAAGAGTTACAAGGAACTGCAGACCCTTGTGACTGCAGGGCACATACTGAAGATGTACATGAAGTACATCTCAGCACACAGTGAATTGTACCTGTTCGAGGTCAGTAAGAGGGAAGCATAACTCGGTAATGTGCCTAATGCTGGTCTAGCTCTGAATGGTTTAAATATACTTTTGTGTTTTGACTGAAAGTATCTACCTCTTTTAAATTTAAAAGTACATGGATGAAAGATTCCAACTTTTGCTATACAGATAAGGCCTTAGCTAGAGAAGAAACAAGAGAGTAACCTGTTCATTATTTCAGATGTTTACCATTTGGGAAATACTGCTTTCTGCATCACCTTTTCCAACACTTTACCACCACTTTTGAGATCCAGATGCCTCAAAATTCTCCCTTCCTTCCTGCAAATTAAATTCCTACTATGTTGGCCATCTACTTTGATCTACATTCACACTGGCCTTCTGCTTATTTTTTAATGCCCATTTTTCACTACTTTACCTTGTGATCAGTATGGCTGCATCAACTGAAGTCATGTCTTCTCCCCAGCTTGTCGACATTTCCAAGTGTATATCATTCTTCTTGCCAAATTCTTCGTGTTGCCATTTACAAAAGCTTTCCAGCATTTTTTCACCATGATGTCCAATATACATATCTGCCTAGAAATAAAAAACCAATTAATTTTATTAAAATTGGGATTATATAAATAAACTTTGGAACCTTTTTTGACTGAGCTAGCAAAAATGTTCTACTTTTTATAGCATAATATGTCTATAGCAAAACAACTCGAACTTCAGGTGTAGAAGCCACCTTCCTCACATGTTAGAGATACAAATGAAGACAGTGCATTCAGTGAGATTGTACAAACATCTGTTCACCCAAATTCTAGTCTTATTTATTTGCTGACTTCTCATTATACATGGTGAGGAAAAGTATAATGATGATAAGATTCAGAATTTGAACATGAAATGAGATTACTCCAACTGCTGAGAGGAACTGGAGAAATGAATACTTACTTAAAGACTGGAAAATTATAATATTTTAAATTAAAACTATTGGTAAGGGAATTCCAAGCCCTTATGTACTAAGAGCTATAATTTCTTTTGTTTGTCTAGGGATTAGACAATAAAGAACATCAGTTCTTCTACAATCCAATGGACCTAAAGGAGACTATTTTTCTATTCGGATATATGAAGGCATAAAAAGCAGAGCAGAAGCAGATTTTGTTAAGATCTACCTGATTTCCACATGGAAACTTTAATTTACTTTTAATTGCAAGCACAGAAAAATCTCAATACATCCAGCACATGAAACAGGAGAATGTTAATATTTATTGGGTTGCTCATCAGTGCAATCCCTAAATAATCACTAACCAAGAAAATTTTTTAGCTATTAAAGTTCATAGATATTGCAAGCTTTTGTGAAGCAACAAGCTAAGTAGCTCAATGAGCTAAGATAAATTTCATAAATACCTACTGGAGTCTCATGAAGAAGGACAAGTTTAGTCACCCGAAGGTTTACTTGTAATCCTAGACTCTTGTGTTGGAAAAGATTAAAAACCTAAGAGAGAAAAAAAAAATCCCAACAAATAAAAATATGAACTTGTATTGCACGTACACTAAAAACAACAGAAATCCAAAGAACTTCAAATGCTCTCATATTCTACTGTGACTCCTTTTATTTTCTGTAATCTGAACAGAACATTAAGATAATGTACTCTGTTGGTCTTCTGGAGCGAAAACAGAGCTTAGGCAATATTCATTTTGGGAATATAAAAAAAGACCTCTTCCTCCCAATGGCCATGACCACTTTATAAACTGCGGCCTGTTTCTTGAAATATTTACACACACATTTAATACTGTTTGCATGAAATTTTCTATTCAGTTAAATCTGCGATCTTGGACCAAGTGGTCTGAGCCAACATTTAACTCTAACTCTTCCTATCATTCAAAATATTTAAAACTTTTATTAATTGCTCAGGTTATGCTCCTTTCCTTGTATATTAAAGATGCTATTTTTCACTGTTTTATGCAGCAAATGAGTGCACTACAGCTCAGATAGAACTGGAAGGGAATATAATTGTCCCAGTTCATTACTCTTTCTTTTTTTTCCCACCAACCACTAAACACACAATCCTTTTCCATAACAATGTCTACAAGCACAGGTCACCAGAAACTATCCAATATCCCAACATTTCCAACAATACCATGGGCTTCTAACCAAAAAGTCATCTTTATCTCTCACTTGCAGGCTTCCCTGAGATGTATGACCAGACAGTACAGACAAGCCTGCAGCACCATGGTTTTCTGCTGCAAAACATATGGACTAAGTCTGCTGATGGTCCTGTTCCGACTGTGTCTTACAGGTGTTCAGTCAGAATCATTAGAAGGAGCAATGAAATCAGCCTGCAGTACATGCATTTTTGGCAAAATTTCAAAATTAATTTTAAATTTCCTACCATGTTTAAGATTGTTAGAATAAATCTTCTGGCAGCATCTGTTCCATGATACGAAACCATAGCTGGATCTGCCACCACAACAGTTTCTATGTTGTACTCCTGAGGTAACTTGTAAGAATATCGCTTTCCTCTTCCACTTTCTGACACTTTTTGAGTCTTGGATTTTCTTTTATCTGTAAATCAAAACAGTGCTTGAAAAACTCAATCTTCAAAGTACCTCTGCAGCACTTTTTAGGATTTGTTACCCTTGGTTATAACTCTCATTATGTGGAAAGTAATAGCTATGGACTTTAATATATTATGCTTTTTGCCAATGCTAAGGCTCATACTGCAGGTCTCTACTATGTGTAAATATTAGCTAATACCAAGAAAACAGAAATTTTATTCATCTTTTCAAACAAAGTCAGAAAGATTATTTGCATCATTTCAACTAATATATATTTACAAAAAGAATATATGTCTCTTACTTTGGTTTGTGGGAGAAAACTCAACTCAAGTTGGGTCTGAAGGAAAAATAGTCTCACTCACATTGCAGAATTTTTGTGTGTCCATTTTCATGAATCACAGAGAAAATATATAGATGTAATTATCTTTGTATACAAGACAACAAATACAGATTCTCCACAAAATCATATATTCGGTAAATATATGCAACAATTCCATGATTTGTGAAGGGGAAAGAATATTTGAGATGAATGATAGAGGATGACACAGGTTTGTTAGAAACAAAAAAGTGATTTCTTTACTGACATGACTTCAAAATCAGTGCTCCTGTCATTGTAAGCAGCTGAAGCAAAGTAACAAGGGCCTGGAAATGGGGGCCTCTAAATCTACAGAAAGCTACAAATTTAAAACATGTTATGTTTATGGTAAGGCTGAGGTTATTAATGCCATTAATTTTCAGTTTCCGTTCCAGAAACCCAACAAAATCCCCATCACTACTGTGATACATATGTGAGACATATGAAGATCCCCCACCAAATTACACAGAAACAGTTCAAGCCAGAAGGTGGTCAGATTTACTTACAGCAGTTAGCAATGCCATTTTAAATAATCTAATTTAAAACAAAATGCAAAATCAAACTTCTTGTTGGAACAGTCAAATTTTGTTAGATCCTCTTGAGAGGATGTAAAACTTCTGGGACTGATCTCATTGAAACCAAGTTTCAATGTTTTTTCCAAGTTTCAAAGCTTTTTCCAGCATCTATAATGGACTGTCAGGCTCTGTGTTTATCAAAAAAGTGATGTTTGAGATGACAATTATGTTCTGGAAACAATCAAATATTCAGAAACTTTGAGGAAATGTCTTGCAATTAACCAATTTCATCTCTAATCAGGAAGTTCCTGCAGTGTATTTTATAATACATGATCACTCTTCAAAAAATAATTAACTCTTCCGGACAGTACTAAAAATGAACTCACAAAGTCAATTAACTCAAAAATTAAATTTAAAATATAAAATACCAGTGGAAGCGGGGTGTGTGATTTAAATATATGTGTAATATAGATTTTATGTAAATATACTGTAGATACATATTTTTCAATGAAACATGTATGAATTATGCTCACTTAAAAATGTTGCCTATTCTTCTCTGTATCATTTGTAAAAGATTATATATGTGAATGATTTAGTCCATCCCACTACATCTGAGGAGATCCCTCTACTACTGGTAACAGTGTAAGACTTACTAACACATTTACTGAAAGAAAAAAGTATGTATTCTCCAGAAATAAATGTTTAATTACCTAGAAGCAGAAACACCTTATAAATTAAGGCTATCTAAAATTAAAGTCTCTTATTTTGGTCCTTCAGACACTTGCTTAGCATTATAACTAGTGCTACACTCTAGCCTTAGTCACGTTTGCTAACTGTGGATCTACAGCCTAGTTTATAAAACTTTATGTATGTTTTCATCACTCTTTTGAGGATAATTTCTAGTGAAACCTCAGTGTTAGTATTTGTGCCAAAAACCCCCCACCTCCTATAAGCTATACAACTATAGCTTGCTATAGAAATATCTTATGCTGCAAGGGTAAGCTATAGGCCTAAGTTTAAAAAGTTAACTCATGTGGGTTAAAAAACATCTCTTACGACCCGTCTGGTCAACCTGCCTTCCTCCTAGGCACAGTGAAGTTTCCAGCAACAGTTTATTCACTGTTAACTTCTTTGTAAAAGACAGCAGCTAGTGATTGAAAACTATAAATTTTATCTTAGCATGTACAGAGTGTTCTCTTGACACATCTCTCTAAAATTTGTAGCTAGCAGTGCATTTCTATTCAGAACTGACAGTCCACAATAAAATACATCATTGTGCTACACACTGAGAACACTGTAGTCCCACAAGCTGTTGTCCCTCTGTCTTTTGGGATAGTAGTGGATGAGAAGACTACACAGCTCTGTAGACAAGCTGTCTGCCCATCATTTGTCTTGGATATCTCTCCCATTAACAAACCAATGGACAATCTGTTCTTGGCCAGCCAACCTTTCAATCTGCTGGCAGAAATCCCAATCACGAGATCTCATTTATCTGAAAATTGTAGCTCTTTCCTAGGAACTTTAAATAAACTGAATTAGTAATTTTGGTACTACTGGTATTCAAATAACTGCCACAACTTCTGCCAGATAACAAGGAAAACAGGATTTAGGCAAAAACTCTTGTTTCTTTACATACTCATAAATCAGTAAAAATTACAAAGAACTGGTCATTTTCGAAGGCAAAGTATGTAAGAGGTAACAACTGTTGCAAAGAACCCAGCTACATCAATAATGCATGAGCTAACAAGATAAAATATTAAAGATGCATAAATTCACCTTAAAAAACTTAATTACACTGCCAAAATAAAAAATCCTCCCTACAGGAGGGTTCTGTGCAATAAGACTTCTGTTTGTGCAATCATGGAAAATAAGAAGATTCCATATCCATATATTACTTAAACTCAGTTGACTGAAATGGAGGCTAGGAATACTACATTACTTCAACAAGAAAGCTTAAAATACTGCAGCAGGTACATTTGACATAAAATAAGCAATTAAAAGAAAACAAGCAGAAATGTTAACAAAACAATAACCCCACCCTAAAAATTTTTAGAGAGATTAAAATCCAGCAATTATAATCATAGGTTACATAAAGTACCTGAGTATCTGAGCCAACATTAAGAAGAGGCTGTGACTACAGGACTCCTGGACACCTTCAAGCCTTCAAGCCCTCAGGCACAAAAGCATATTCCTGAGTATATGCACATGTAGTGCAGACTACAGAGGAATCACCATAACTCTCCAGGGGATAACCTATTCATATGGAAATTGCAGTATTCTGCCTACTTAGGGAATATTCAGGAGCTTATGAAGCCATGAGTTATACCTCCACTACAATTTGAATAGAGATTTAAATACTTTCCTAGAGTGACAGCTTGTTTCTGACCCAGGAAGTAGAAACAAATATCTCAAGAGCACCAGTCTCTATTTTATGCAATCTCATTGGATCCGTCACCAAGATTGTTAGAAAAGGTAGAAACAGGCTGTAGAGCAAGGCTTCAGAGCAGGTAGAAGAAAAAAAGCCTTAGCTTCTCAACATAGCCCCTTGCTCTAATCACAACAGCTTCTCTCACGTTTTTTCTGTAATACACTGCTGCACTGGTTTCTTTTAAAGATTTTGTGGGCCATGGACTAAAGAAAGGTGCGGAGTGTAAGGCCTGTGTATGTGCAACTGGCTCACATACATAAATAAATTACACAATTTTCAAAAAAGGATATGCATGCACACTGTCAACAATCAAGAAAGAGTCTGCTTCTGTCATTTTCTCCCTCACCCAATTAATAAGAAAACCACCCCATTCACAAAAACAAGTTCTTTGTTCTCTCCAAACAAGTTTGGCTGCACAGCAACTTTCAATCCAGCCCTCAACAGTAATGGACAACAAACAATACCTTCTTTGATTGCCTCTGGTAGTTCTCCATGAAAAGCTATTATTCCCAATAGTGATCCTTCAACACCTCCAGCACAGATATTCATTCCTTCTGATAATTACAATTCATCACTGGCAATACACATTTGCTTGATAGGTAGCCAGCCTTTGAGATCAATTTGGATCAAAACCAGCCACAGAAATACCAAAGAGAGACAGAAATGTGTCTCTATTCTGACACACAAGCACCGTAGAAGCAAGAGAGACAGTTATAAGATAGGACCATATTGCTGAGAAGTTGCTGTGTCAAAAAGGTTGTACTTGCTCTGTGTCACAAAGTTACACCTCTGCCAAAGGCAGCTGGGACTATCTCGGTGCCCCACATACTCATCTGCTTTATTTTTCTTTAACTGATTCAGTTAGCTTATTATTTGACTTAGAATTTTGAAATACTTCTGTAAAGGCTTATCTTTGATACTTCTATTTACCTTTAAGGCTGTACCACGTGTGTTTGCATGCATGTGTGTAGAATGTGCCTGCAACATGAATATTTTCGTGCTATTAATTAAATTCACATCACACCAACAAATTGCTCTCAGCATAGACAGATCTTTTAAGCACAGAACTTACTGCAGTCCCTCTTAGTAAAATAACCTGTAACAGCGGAGTGAGGGACTGACTGGTCTACAGCATTGGTTGTAAAGTGCAGCTATTTCTACCCCCTGGAAATAACATTGTGTCAAAGGATGCTACTCAGTTATGCATAGCTTGAACTATTTTGACATATTAAAGCTGGTAGATATAATGAAACTTTCTTCAAGCATGTATTTGATTCTATGTTGACAGATTATTTATAGCAAATCAGAGGTTTGAGTGTAAGATTATTACAAAAGACTGACCTACTCATTTTAGAGCATAAGAGAAAGTGAAAGGATAATTGATAATGAACATCACAAAGGAATAATGTCCTTATGGACAAGTTTACATCTTTATTCATTTTCATACCTATCACAGTTCGGTACTCTGTCAGATACTCCTCCCAGCTTTTTGTAGCGCAATACACCATGCATACTTTTCATTTTTTCTTTCTCATTCTCATACACATGCAGGCATGCATACTCTAACCCACTTTTCTCAAACAGGGAGGAATAAACAGCCTTACTTAATGTGAGCAACTTTTGATAATATAGAAAATTCAACTTTCAGATAAACAGGGTCAATGCAATACAAGGCTAAGAAGTATAATATAGAGCCAACTGGAGGAAGTTACGTGTCATTTGTTTCATCCCACTGCAAAAAGAGCCTTGCATTGCTAATTTATCTTTGATCTCAAACTCTGGATGGATGCCTAATTAAAAAAACAATAATTCCAAAATGGAAAGTGACCACAAAACCTGTCACTATATTCTGTAACTATATAAAGTGGACAGAGCAGTAAAAATTTTCAGGAAGGATCAGACTGCCATGGAAAAATTGAGGCTGGAAATGATCTCCAGAGGGCAGCTAGTCCAACGTCCTGCTCAAGTCAGGCCAAGTGTCAGAGTATGGTCAGCTCTCTTAGAGCCATTTCTAGACATGCTTTATAAATACCTGAGGATGTGGACTCAACAACATCTCTAGGCAACCTCTTCCAGTTGTTAAGTATTCTTGTAGAGATTTTATTTTCCTCATGGAAATTGAAATTTTCTTGAACACAGGTTACAGCTGTTGTCTGTCACAGCGTACCTCTAAGGAATGTCTGGTTTCATCTTTTCTCTGCAGACCCTTAGGCACCAGACAACTGTACCTGCATCCTTCCTTTACCTGCTTGAAATAACTTAGTTCCTTCTGTCATAAAACTTAATCCCAAATGTCATATAATCCAGCCTTCTAACCATTTCAGTGCACTTCTACCATTTTCTTTGCGTTTTGCCAAGACCTAACTTACACATGAAAAACAAGTCTAAAACTGTGCACTCATTCTGGTTTATTTCCCAGGAGAAAGACAATTTCTGACAACATTAGAAATATCCTCAGCTCATGCTGAAGTCAAAGGACTGAGATGTCCTCCATCCTTTGAAGAATGACAGCTGATGATGAAGCAGAAAAAAACAAAATAACATCTTTCATAAAATCCACTTCTCCCTTCTCCACCGAAAACTATTAAGTCATCACAATGTGCCAAATTTCTGTTAAAACCTTTCTACTTCAACAACTTGCTCTACCTGCCATTGAGGAAGATGCATTAGGATTGTTTCACACACATCTTCTAAGTCTCATTCATAGAACAGAACACATACAAAAATAACTTAAATTCAGACAAATTTGGAAGCTTAAGACTGGAAAAAAAAAAAAAAAAAAAAACAGGAAGAACTTTTAGCTTTGTTTTAAAACAGAAAATTAGAAGCATTGTACATAGTAAGTGATTAAGCAGCTCTGATGACAGAGAGAGAAGAAATAGATTTTAATTATTAAGTTGAAAATTTAAAAAAGGTCCTAAAGATTTCTACTTTCAAATACAAATGACTATTAAGAAGCAGTATCTATTCCAAATGGACAATCTCCTCTCTCAACAAGTGAGACTGCAGCCTAAGCATGACACCTCATAGTCCACTGCAGGGTACTGCTACAAGAATAATAAGATATGCTTCTGTCAAGGTGTCCTTTTGTAACAACTATCTACTTTGCTTAAAAAGATATTTGCTACAACTTTTCAGGGAGGTTTTTATATTACCTGTAACAACACCACAGTACTGATTCTGAGAAAGTGGCTTTTCAGAAATTTTCTCGTCTATGGACCTTTTTCGTCTGTACACCCTGTGTGCATGTCCTGTCACAGCCAAAGTGTGATTGAGTGGCTCAATAAATATGAAGTCCTCATTAATCTGTATAAATCCCATCTGCAAAGGAAAATAAAAGAAACATATAAGGTAAGAATTTATTAAGTTGAGCACAGTCCTGCAGGAGAAAAAACCCCACAACACTCCATTTAAGAAAACACTTTGTTTTAGTAACCTTATGAGCAAAGTGAGTACCTTCTTATTTTACAAGTATTCTACTTAAATGAACTAGAATAAATTTCATTTATTTCAGCTAAATCTGGGTGGGTGGCTACATGCCAGTAGCACATGCACAGTAAAAGATACGGAATGTTAAAAGTTTACTCTGGTAGACCCAGGGGGTCATTTATACATGTACAGAATGTACAGAAAAGTCTATAGACTGGTTTTACTAATTATTATTGCCACATTTTAGATAACTGTATTTAAAGAAATAACAGAAACAATGTAAGGCATATGAATACATCTTAAACAAATGTAAAGATGTAAAAGAAATCTTGTGGCACTCTTTTTCAAATTAAAAGAACTTTAAACTTTTTTAAAAAGGCAAAAATCTCTACTTGGTCTCCAGCAGTAACACCAGAAAAATATTTGAATACAGCCATTTAGTTGGTTAACTCTCCCCCTGTCCCAACATATTTATACACACAAACACACATGAAAAGTTAACACACCAGATGCACATCTAATATTACAAGAGCTTAGCCAAAGCTTAAAAAAAAGTACTATAAAACATACTTATATAAATACCACACAAATAAAATTCAGCTCAAACTGTTAAGCTGCCAATACACAGAAGTTCCTATCAAGAGTAAAGGAGGAGACAGCAAGGTTTTGTGGGGGCTTTTTCCCCACATCAGCAAGACTGATAGTTAATTTACTCATTCTCTAGAGTTAAAAAATCTATTATGCTGTTTTGCTACGGAAACAAAACAATGTGATTGTAGTGGTTTTACATTTACTAAATTCTGACCTTAGTATTCACTCTTTTTCTGTGTGAGAGAGACTAGGAGAAAAATAAAGCAGGCTTAACTTTTAAAATGAACAAGAAGTTTTATTAACGCATACTAAAAGAATATAAAAATAAAGTTGGGAAAAAAAACCTAAAACAAAACAGAATGAAACTCTAAAAACATTCTTCTCTCCTCTTATAAACTGTTAACTTTCTTACAAAACAACATAAAGAGAAAAAACTTGTAATTTTCAGTCAGTTTCACTATCTGATAATAGTCTTTCATTAATTTTTTAGGAGAAGAGTCTCTCTTAAAGTCATGAATCCTACTGACAACTTAGAACATTTCTCTTGTGGGTTTTTTAAACTGTCACAAAAACAGCGCCCCAGGGAAACTTGCTTTTGTGAGCCCTCCCATTAGCAGGTTCTCAAGCTGCTTATGGGTCATGGGTCTTAGACTTTTGTATATTGGGGTGTCACCATTTAAAGATGAATAATTCCAAAGCAAAGGATTCTTCATCTCAAGGTACAGAGATATCTTCTCACTTCTTCACTGGCGCAGAGGGCTTCTCATCTCTATCTCTGTTCAAGCATCTTATAGGATTAATATCACTTAGTTTATCACAAACACCTTTGCCCAAATCCACACACAAATCTAAATCATCTCCCCAAATGCTTATTTTTCCTATAATTTAAAAGAATGATTTAAATATAGAGTTTATTTCCATGGCTCAAATAAGAATGGAACAACCAACTTTTCAACCCTCTGTCTTAATAGTCTTTTCACTCTCGCTTTACTGACTTCATGCTATTTTTCCTTTATGTTCACTCTGTCTCTTTCTTTTCTCTCTCAGAGAAGGGCTAAGCTCTGGAAGCTTCATGTTGCCAGGAAAGAGTTAAATCTGCTTAGAGTCTCTTCTTTCCCGCAGTAGCTTGTGGTATTAGATGTTCAAGGCCAAACTGGTGAGGGAGGAAGAACTCACACAGAAACATCAGTGATCAGAGCACCCTGGCAGTCCGCAATCACAAAAAACTAGGCAGGATCATAAATGCCTTTTTGGCCCACCCCTCGGTGTAAATCAGGGCAGCCTCAGCTTAAATGGTGCCTATAGCTCTTATCAGGGGCCTGGCAGAGATCTCTCCCTGCTCCAGGGAAGTTTGGAGAGAGTAGTTATTGTAAAGCAGCAACTTCTCCTTCCCCCCCCCTACCCAGGAGTTGATAGAATCTGGCCAGGCCTCAGGCCAGCTCCCCACAAAAGGCGGGAAGCAAAAGGCCCAACTTGATGTTACTTGTCTTTCTATCTCGCCAAAGAAAAGAAGGAAAAATCTGACCTGCTGGAAATCAAGGGGTTTTATATAGTACTTCCCTAAGTTGTAGCTAACAATTTTCAGTGGTTAAAACAGATGCCAGTATTTTAATTAACCCTCTGATAGGTCCCTGTCCTTTCTAAAGCAATTCTTAGGTCCTGACCTGGAGATTCATTCTACATTCCTCTATAACTAAAAAACCAAACTGTACTAACCCATGACAGTGATGGGTTAGTAGTGATGGGCTAAGAGAAGCAGAGAACTCTTCTGTATGTTTACACGTAGCATCAAGGGAGAGAAATAGAAAATAATTTTGTTTCTTCTGGCATCATATAGATGCCATTATCACAGTGAGTATCCTGCCTGACAGAGGAATAAACCATCTAAAAATATTCTGACCCAAGGAAGAAAACAAAATCAAAATTTTTGAGTGGTACAAAACACAATTTAATTCAAACACAATACTTTTAAAAATCAAACAATCTTTCAGTACAATCACATGAAATAAATGTGAATACACATATTTAATTTTCCAATCAGTTACAATAGCTAAGGAATGCTGGAAAGATGTCAAAAGGTCATCATTAACATTGCACACAAACACAAAGTATTGGGGGGGTTGGCTGTTTCTTTTCCTTTTTGCACTTACTTTTTAGGTTCAGTTCAGCAGGAGTTATAAATGTCACACACTAGAAGATTAACTAATATTGCTAAGTACTTTCTGTACACCTACAACATAACACTTCTTGAAAAGTGTATCTTTAAAAATGCTACTTATACATAAAAATTTATTTGTCTTTTATAAACTACAAACTATGTGAAATGATTTTTTATTTAAAAGCATAGTTCTCAAATACTAGTAAAATGCATAACTTAATTTTCATTTGATTTTTATGTCCAATGCTGAATTTCACTCATGCACAGATCATTTTACTCTTTAAAATAGGTATTTAGCATATGAAAGGTGTTGATAAACTGAATATAGAACAGCAATAGCAGCCCATTAGGTGGTGCTGCAAGTATCACCTGTGCACAAAAAAAAAGCAAGGCCTTAGTCCATCCTGAATGGATTAAACCATAGAACATTTGTCACATTTCTTCCATCTCCATTCTCTTTTGTTGCAAATTGAAACCAGGGCTTTAAGATGATGCTCCTCTGATTGCCACCATTCATTAGACATTTCTGAAAAGTTGTGCTAGGACTTAAATTTAATGTTTTCTTTCACCTTCTTGCATAAAATGAAGTTTAACTCATTGGTAGAGAAATCCAAACTTTATTGCCTGTTTCCTGAGTCAGAAGTTAAAGAACTGAACAGTGATGTCGTTTATACATGGAAAGAGGTGATTCTCAGACAAATCTGGATAATCAAATAATCTCTGATACCTTCTTGATTGCTTATGGGAAGGAAAAAAAAAAAAAAAAAAAGCATTATTTCTCCAACTTATCTGCACAGGTAGAAAGTGGTAGGTGAAACCATAGCTTTGTCAACCACGTGCTTATCTTTTCATAATCATTACAAATGGAGTTTAAAATATCTTTTAATGAAGTAAAGACAGAAAGCAGAGAAGTCAAAATACGCATTAAAGCAGTTCAGTTCCAACACATTTTCAGATATTGAATGCCAGGGCCAGTTACAGCTTTTAGACAGTTCAAATGGAAAAACTTCCATGTTATGAAAATGCACAGCAGAATAAAGATTAAAAAGATAGGAAAGAAAACCCTAATATCCATCTGGGATAGAACTGTGAGTTCTGACTAACTGACACATTTTCCACCAGTCTCATGTGAAAAAATACAACTGCTCACAGCTGCAATTGAAAGCCTAACAGGATGCTGGACTTATCTCATGTAAAGGTAACACAACATGACATTCTTTCCCCCACTTTATCAAGTTTCTTGCATTAAAAAAATTTAACAAACTTAAAGCACATGTATCTCAGTAGATTTCAAGCCCAGTCCAATCTCATTTGGCAAAAAAATCCTCAAATTTTGTAGCTACTAAAGAACTCAGTACTCGCTCTGTATATTCACTTTATGTGGTGAAGAGATGTAGAAGGGAATACAGATGACCTTGTCCCTGAAAAGTAACAGCTGTGTTAATTAACCAATACGGCCTTGCCCCTGATGAGTCACAGCTATATCCAATAAAGAGAAGTGTAATTTATAAACTCCCTTTTGGGAGTTAATAAAACTAAGTGTAATAATTGTAATAAAAGTGTTAGTTGGTGAGGGGGATCATGAAGAAGGAGGATCGTGGGGAGAGAGAATTACTGCTGTGAGGTCAGTTTGGGTCTGTTGTTGGAACCTGCAGCCACAGTCTAGCTAGGTAAAAACCTGCAGTCAGAGTCTGCAAAATAATACATGCAGTCATTGTTTAGCAGGACATAATCCTGAGTCAGGATGGAGTCAGGATGGCTGAACTGTAAAGAGGAATAAACCAGGATCATTTTCATGCTGTGATAGACAAGTAGTCTGCGTCTCAGCTCTTTCCTACCTTCTAACAAGAGGGGTGCAGCAACAAAGAGAAGGTATAGGGCAAACTTCACCTGATGGGCGAATAAAACTTAACTTGTGGAAAATTAACTTTTTTGCCAAATTTGGATAGTGGGAAACCAAGACAATTGAAAACACTTTTCCTCAGCATCCTGAGTGGCACAGCGCAGGGGAGGAACAGCAGGTGTGGTCAGCATGTTACAGCGTCTCCCTGCAGCAGCCAACTCTTTTGTGAAGCAAATGCACGCAGCAAGAAAGGACAGGCTGTACAAGACTCTAATTCTTCCTGCTCCCAACACACTGCCCAAGGCAAGTATCAATGGGAAAAATTCATTCCTATCAGATGTAGAAAATACCCAGGTTACTTAGTACATCTGTTGCTTCCATCAGATCAAAATATTGATGTCACATTTGCAGTATAAAAATGAAAGGTTCTCTTCACCGCACCATGCAAAAAAACAAAATAATCTTTAAAAATTCAATATTTACTTGCTTTGAAACATAATGGTAATAGGTTTTGTGCTATTTGTCAAATGTTCCAAAACTGAGCATCAATTCATGAGTAAACAGGCAAATTCTTTAATTTGTATATCACTATCCCCCTCTGAAGGTTTTTCTTCATAACTTTAACAACTGAGATTTAATTTAGTATTTTGATTCTAACAATTCTATTAGAACCTGACCTGAGATGAAAAACAACAAAAAGTCTCCAGTTCTTAATAATGCAAATAATACAGCTCAAATAACTTTTCAAACTGTGTAAAAAAACAGTGTAAGAACTCTGTAAGCTGTTGTTACTCTAACGCACTATCGCTTTCCATTTGTAAGAACCTTCATTGCTGAAGGCTGAAGAAACTTAAGTGCCAGCAGCTTCTGTCTTCAATTAACTGCATTTCACAGTCATGCACATCATATACACACTTCCCCTGGAGGTTTTCTCTACCTGACTGCTCATCCCACTCTGCTGTATGGAGTTAGGAGGCATCATTGAGGGGAGAGTCAGTATTATCACTGTTGACTGGCTTTCAGGTGCTGACATAGTGATCAATCCAATCCTTTCTGGGATCTTTTTTAATCATAGCTATTACACATACATACACAATGCTATACCTTATAGCACCAATAGAGGAAAAAATGTTTAGACTTATGCAGAGATCACTGGGCTCAAAGCATGCATTCAGGTACTAGCCTCCAAATTTGAAGTCTGTGGAAACAATTTCTGCATGGCTTTTAAATCCTTCCAAACTTCTATACTCTCAGTCTGGTTTAAGATACACACTGCTCTGAATTCTTAAGAAAATAATTGTCTATCGGTTGCTGCTCTCATGTTTAAGACAATGGCTACTTTTTTCAAAATAACTTGATGTGGCACTAAGATACAGGAAAATATTTATGTTGTTACCCTGTAGCACTCACTCTGCTACTCACAAACAGGTATTCACAAAACTAAGCCATAGGCTGGACTTGATGAACACCAGAATCTTTTCTAACTTAACTGATTCTATGATACACACAAAATGTAACTGCAAAAAAAAATACAAAAAATTTATCAATTCTAAACGCTCAGGTTTTTTTAAATGTCTTTTTTAGTAAAATCCCAAATATACTTCCTATATTCATGGTGGTGTTTTAAAGTCAGATACTCAATCACTGCTGTCAGCAGCGAAACTCATGAACCAGGCAGGAGTCCCTCCAAGTGCCTGAGCCCTCTGTGCAATGCAACAAGCTGGTCACCAGGTTCAAGTGACCACTTCTACATGCCAGCTACTCTCTGTTCTCATTACAAATGCCAGCCGGCTGTAGACTCTTGGAACTTACATGGTCACAAAGCTTCTGGTTCAGCTTGTACCACTATTTTCAGAAATGTCAGTGAAGTTTCAACTACTGCATACTTGACCTCTGACAATTAGAAGAATTTAGTAGAACAAACAAACCATTCATAAAACGCTGAAATTATGTGTTCTTTCCCCCTTTCTATTCCCTTGCTCAGGAAGCTCTTGCCCACCCTCTGGTTGACTAATCTGTGGCTTAAAAGATCAAAAACACCTGAATTTAAGAAAGACCTGTGATGAAGGAAAGCACACCCCAACACATGAAAAGACTGAAAGACTTCTATGAAAAAAATAAAAACCCAGCAGAGAAAAGGCCAGTTGCTACCAGTCATCAGGAGTTTACAATACTGATTGTAGCACCCATTATTAACACAGCCCAAGCACATCACTCAGAATACAGGGCACTGTCTTGAGGGAAGCACCAGCTCAGAGAACAATTGGCTGATTCCTCCAGCAACTCTCCTAGCACAATGGAACCTCAACTTTCTCTCAGTCATAAAAAGCCTTAATCTTCTTATTCTAGTCAGAAAAGCAAATGTTAAAATATATTTATACGACATTCATGAGTTGTAGCTTTGCTTATAAATTTCACTTGACTATTGAAACAAACTCAGCTAAACTCAACACACCAAGTAAAACCATATTTTCTCTTTATGTCATATGCAGCATACATTATTTCATTATACAACCTTAATTGTCACTGCTTAGGTCCTGTAGCACTGGAGAAATAATGAATAAGACACAATGGAGAATTTACAATGCAGACTACCTTTGGTTTTCAATGTCTTAGTTCCACACATCAAGTCCAGTCTCCTATGCATTTGAGATTTTACAAAACAGAGATTTTCCTACACTTACTCTTACAACACAAATACTTTGTCAGACTACACGTATTCTCACATTTCCCTACTGCTACTGTTAATAAAATAGCTTCAATAGAAGTGCTGCTCTATTATTTTACTATCCTTATTTGAAATACCTCATATTTTTATCTTCTAACATTTGGAAATCTTTCCAATATTACAACTTTATTGATTCATGGCTATTATTTTAGATCCATCTGACCCAGGGTCTACATTGCTTTTCTTCTGGGCCAGCTCTCCACAACAGCTTTTGAAGGTCCCTTGATACTCTGAAGTTTTTATAAAAGGTAATCATACTATATTGCAGTTTCTACTATGTGATGACAAATACACCAGCCTTTGACTGTTGCTTGATGAAAGAGGTTTTTCTATAATTCTGAGATTAGCTCAGCTTGTTAGAACCAGGTGTTAATAGCATCAAGGTTTGTGGGTTCAATCCTGTAAGGGCCACTCACTTAAGAGTTGGACTTGATCCTTGTGGTTCCTTTCTGTGATATATGACCTAAAGTTAATTTGTGTTGTGAAGTGTAATTACTCTACGATGAAATGTAATAATATGCAATGTAAAATTGACCTGCTTTCAGTCTAAGTTGAGATTGGTAAACCTAAAGGTATGTTTAGGGTTAACTAAGACTAAAACAGCACGGAGGGACATGACGGTCAAGAGAAAGAAGGAATTTCTGCCGGGAATAGCTTCGGGACAAACCTACAGAAAGGCACCACGAGCGCAGAAAATGGGAGATGGGCGCCCTAACGATTAATGATTAAATCAGATCGATATCTTGTCTGTTCCGGCCCGATTTAACATTTCCAAACCTCCTCCGACACGGCAATCACGGCATTGTTCCACCTTGAGAATCCATTCGATGGACCCCGGACCTGAACATGAATATCTAATGAAGCTACCACCGAGGGGGAGTCTTACGGTCTCAGTCCACTCTCAGCGGAAGACTGTATAAAAACCAGCGGTATTGGACCCAATTTGTGAACAGAGGGGGTGACAGGCTGACAGAGTCTGTTACCGCGTTCACCCAGTGCCGAAACCCCGGGATTCGACGCTGTCCCTTTTAATTGTGGCTACCAGAGACTGTGATTTAAGTCTCACAATAAAATTCTAAGTTTTGATTTACTGAATTTGGCTTGGCGATTTATTACACTTTCCAACTCAGAATATTCAGATTACGTAATTATCCTTGTAACCACAAATTAATTCCTCTCTCTGAACACCAGCAAACAGAACTGCAAGCCACATTACAGTTATCATTTCACTGCAAATTTATGAAATGAGAATAAAATTCTTCACTGTCACTGTTAGATAATTCAATAGTCAATAAAGCAGATCTATAAATGTATAAAACTAGTCAGTCACAATAGAAGCAACTTACCTTTGATCTGGCTACAGCCTTTGGTCTGTTTAATTCTTCTGTGCCTCCCAGTTCTGAATATGCCACTAAAGGAGAGTCAAGTCTCCAGGGACTTTTACTGACCCTTCCTCTGGCTCATATAAAGCATCTAAACTAGGTTTTTCATGACTACATCTCACAGGGACCAACCTTTCCAGCAGCAGAAGGGTTTACTTCCTTTAAAAATACTGCATCATCTAAAAGATTGCCTTCCCTCCACAATAATAGGAAGAACAGTCACACTGAAAACCAAGCAAAATTTACTGGAACTCCTTCTCTCACTCTGCCAGTTAAATTTGTGAGAGTTGGACTTTAGAGCAACCATAAGAAGGTGTACCAAAGGTGCATCTTCCAGCCAGACAGCTTCACATAGAGAATGAAGACTTTAAGAATTGGGAAAGCACAGAACAACAGAAAAAAATATAATAGGATGACTACAGATAACACAATTCCTACACTTTACTATTTCCAATTTATTGTTTATGGTTATGGTTACACCTGACATTCAGGTTTTATAAAAATACCTTTTTACATCTCAATTTTCTAGCTCTGCCTAGTTTTATCTATTAGAATTTGGAGCTACTTACTTTTCCTAAGGCATAAGGCAAGTAACATGATATGGTTGTGAAAACTGTTTCACCTAAGTAATGTGCCCACAAGTTCATTACAACACCATGTATGCTTTCACAGGTGTTCCCTAAAAAAAAAAAAAAAAAAAAAAAAAAAAAAAAAAGAAAGGGGAAAAAAAAAAAAAAGAGTAAATTTTATTACGTTAACTGAAATTAAATACATGTTGCTGTTTTCACAGATTTATTGCTCCAATAGCACATTGTAAATGATCTCCACTGTATACTCATATTTTGGCAGCAGTTATCTTGAAGTATAGTTTAGCTGTAGCTTGTTTTAGTCAAATTAGTTGTGTAAAAACACTGGAATGACCTCAATGTTTTAAAACACAGAATTCATCCCAAACCCTGTAGAATCTTGCCGTGAGAAGGTACAGAATAGTTTAAGCATATATAATAGTTTTCAAAATCACTAAGGCACCATAACTCAAATTTCTCATAACTAAATGAAGATAAACAGACACTGATGTTGAATGAAACCCTGTAGTTCTTATGATGACTCGTTCTGAAACTACTATAGAAACCTTATAAACAATTATCACCCTACACAGTTTCCCATGAACTGTATTTGCATGTGCTGATCTTTCTCTCTGTAGATACAAGACTAATCTCTTCCACTTTGAGGTAATGAAATATCTTTAATAACAGTTCATTGAAAATAACTTCCACAAGGCAATTTTAAGTTTTATTTTCAAATGTTTAAAACAGAAAGTAACAAATATGAAACAAAACATCCTAAAGCTAAATGCACCATTTCTGTTGTATAGCCTGTTTTTCTCAAAAAACAGATGGCAACCAAACTAACTCCATCAAGCTGCAGGTAACTTTATCACAAGGTGTCACAGGAAGGTAATATGGTTATACATGATATACACATATATGATACGTAACAGTAACCTCCAGAGAATTTAAAATTTTGGAGGTATGGAGGTAATTTAAATTTTGAACAGGTATGATCAGACAAACAATGTAATCTATGAGCCAGATTAAAGCACAGAGAACAGCAAAAGCCAACAAGAATCCCAGTATCTTCATTAATGCCATAGATTGACATAAACATGGGTCTCATGGCGATACCAATAATTCAAGTGACCTCATTTTAGTGCCATCCTATATATATATATATATATATATATATATATATATAAATATATAATTTATATAAGTGTGTATTTATGAAGAGTTATCAGAAGTAATGTCATTAAATTCATCTAGGGTAAATGCCAAGCCTAGCTCCAGCCCCTGGGACAGATCCACACCCGGCATTAGTACAGACTTCACATTACATGGAAGTATGGATGGCGAGATCTGCTAAAATGGTCCTGGTGGTCCTTGAGGGCAGTAGGTATACAACATAGAATCAGATAATCATATCTGTCTCTGATGTTTTATTAAATTGTTCATCAGTTGTCCTGATTTCTACATTCAAATCCAATTATATTATTACATTTTATTCTGTCTTTAAGTTTTGAATTCTCATCTTGTTCTGT